>NW_024714751.1:0-15000 GCF_018991925.1 Homarus americanus
AGTAGTTACGTATTGCTTTTGTTGTTATAAACGCTCGTGTTATTAAAAGAACCACTACCACCACCACCACCACCACCACCACCACCACCACTACCACCACCACCACCACTCACTACCACTACTACTACTACTACTACTAACATCACTATTACTACTACGTGTACTTATACTACGATCACATCACCGATATTACTACTACTACTACTACTTACTGAACCCACTAAACCACAAGTTACAGTAACTCCATTTGGTCTACAGGTCAGGGCGTGTTGTGGGCGCTGGTATTCGTCTCAGCATTTTACTCCCCGTTGGCAAGCTCCATTGATAGTGTACATGTCCTCTGCGGAGTGCAATTTCAAGAGGCATCTATTGAGTACTTCTATGTGCCCCTCCTGGTGAGGCACTTATGCCCTCCTGGAGTGGAGTGACGAGGTTCTCCTGGCGAGTGCACTTAATTTTGCCCCTGCTGGGATTGATGACGCCCCACTTACGTGAGATTACCACGCCCTCCCATGTGGGTACCACGCCTCTGCAAAGAGCCGTTCATTCATGTTACAACCTCGTGCCGTGCATTACCCTAAAAGAAATAATCATGAGACACAGGAAGGTGTCCCCCCAACCAATGCAGCTCTCAGCTGGTTTGTGACGTCATCCTGGTGTAATGGAGGCTGGGACACCTTTGGGAGATTGTTTTCAAATCAACATATTTACTTCTTGTGGTCATTTTGGTGATATATTATTACATGTTATCAGTGGAAGCGGCGTGCAGGTTGTTTATAAAGCCATTCTTATGCTACTATTGACTGCCCTCAGCTTTTGTGTTCATGGTTTAAGGATGAGCGTGGTTGGCTGAGGGGTTTTAGTGTGTCCTGTGGGCTCACTTTACTACCTGAGATATCTTGTTTTTATCTCTTCTTCCTCTTTTATCCTATGTTATTAATTATCAATGCCTCTTCCATTTTTGTTGTATTTTTATTTCATTTAGTCTCCTTTGACTTTTGTTTGTTTTTCTTCTTTCTTCTTTCTTTCTTGCTTCCTCCTTATTTTGCTCTCCTAATTCCTCCTCTTCTCCTCTCCTTTTTTACGATTACTCTGGTTCCCTACTATCCTGCTTTTTTCCCTGTCCTCCTCTCACATCCTTTTCTCCTCTCCTCACTCATCCCTCTCTCCTCTCATTGCTCTCTCCTCTCCCATCCTCCTCTCTCCCCATCCTTCTCCTCTCCCCCATCCTCCTCCTCTCTCCCCTGTCTCCTCCCTCTCCCATCCTCCTCCTCTCCCCATCTCTCTTCTCCCATCCTCCTCTTCTTCTATCCCTTCTCCTCTCCCCATCTCCCTCTCCCCATCCTCCTCCTCTCCTCTCATATATACTCACAAGTGCAGAGTTACTGGGTGTACCATTAAAGTGAGCTACGCTCCTCCTCTTTCTCTCCTCTCCTTTCCTCTATTCATTTCTCCTTATTCCCCTCCTCCTCCCTGCCTTTTCTTTCCTCTTCCCTCTTACTCTTTCTGTACTATGCATCCTGTGTTGTGTGTGTGTGTGTGTTCGTGTGTATATATATATAGACGAGCCATTTCTGCAGGTGTACATATATCCACACACACACACACACACACACACACACACACACACACACACACACACACACACACATGATGCACGCAGTAGGGAAGTGGTGTGTGTGGTAAAGATATGTTTTTTTGCATGTTTCCAGCCATTTAGGATATTATTACTGTACACGTTATTTACCTTAAACACCCATCTTTATTTTCCACTCACCCATTTGTGCTACGTCAAAATTTTGAGGTTTTTGGTCCTTTCTGAATTGATATAGATTGTATAAAAGATATGTTTTTTGTTGTTTCTTCTTTTCTTATTTTTATTTCTTGTATTTTCTATATCCTTTTGCTCTTTTACTACACTTTTCTTCTCTCTCTTCACTTCCTTCATTATGTCTTTTCTTCCTCATCCTTGTCCATTCACATTATTATCTCTTCCTCTTCCTTCTTTCTCTTCTCCTCTTCTTTCTCCACTTTCTGTATACAGCATGGTATTTGTAGCAGGTTATTGGTTAACCAGAAAAAATTCTCAGTGCTTTTTTAACCTTGGACAACAATGTGCTTAGTTTTTTTTAGTGGTGTGCTCAGAGTAGGACAAAGGCGTCCCACTTTTCTATTGTATTCATGGAATTTTTATTGTTACTGGAGGTTTTTATGTGGTGGTGTATTGTTTTTGTTTAGAGTCTGTTGTGTGTGTGTGTGTTTGTGTGTGTGTGTGTGTGTGTGTGTGTGTGTGTGTGTGTGTGTGTGTGTGTGTGTGTGTGTGTGTGTGTGAGTGTGTGTGTGTCTGTAGATGAAGGCTGTGTTTCTGGTTCTTTCTGTCTGTCTGTCTGTCTTCACCTGTCAACCACTTCTTGCTAAGCCACAACAGCCGCTCTTTACAACCACCACCATCACCCAATTACTTTTAGGCCAGCCACAATCATATTCAAACCCCATGTTCCCTTAGTGCACAACCACCACAACCTACCCTCAGCCTTCACCATCTAACCAACACCAACTCTCTCTCTGCCTCCCTGGTGTGTCGTGCGGCTCTCCATCTGGTTCTTCTACCTGTGGGCTATGACCTCATGCTCATAGTGGCCATGACGACGGGTTCACCAGCTCCTGACATCTCTAGTTCACGTTGTCTGGTTTTCGTCACCACCTACTGCGTTATCGTCGTCGACTCTTACTACGAGAAGGTGAGGAGGGGAGGTAGATGGAGGAAGGGTGGTGTATGTGTGTGTGTGTGTGTGTGTCTGTGTGTGTGTGTGTGTGTGTGTATTTGTTAATCTATTATGTATGTTAATATTAGCTTTTATTTTCCTTTACATCTGCATGTTGCTCTCTCTCTCTCTTCAACACTAACGACTCACCACCTCCTCCTCCAGCAGCTACTACACGATGAGCGACTAGAGAAGACGGCCAGACGCGTCGTAGGTCGAGTCTGGTGATCGAGGAGCTCCCGGACTCCTTGACGTCCCAACAGGAGTTCATCCCCCACCCATTTCTACACCGTCCCTGTCACCAAACAACCTAGCTCCTCCATCCGTGAACCTGATCCTCCTCCCCCAGGACGACAGGTGTCTTACCACGTTCCCGACAGCTACTCCCACCAGAGAGGCGCCCCATCATCACCATCATAACCACCACGCCTACCACAATCACGTTTAGATGGTTGGCGGGTGGATGTTGATCAGAGAAGCTTCGTAAGTCGTTTAAAAAAGAGGAAAAATAGACAGTCGTGATGTGACATGATGTGTTTTTTTCCTCGTGGATAATATTTAGGAAGTACTGCACCTGAACTGCTTTAGAACAAGTAGTTGAGGAGTGAGTGGTACACCACTACAGACAGTGCGTAGATGTCTCATGTTTTAACAACTGAGTCTCAGCATGTAGCCATTATCGATATCAAACAAAGGCACTTTAATTAACTGAAACTTCGCCCTTTATACAGTACTTTGGTTGTGGCAGCGAGGACAAGCCTGCCTCACCTGACTTTCTTCACATGCAACAGAGCCACTTTTTGGTTTAGTAAGACTTTATGTCGCTGAACTGACCCACAACCCGCTGGGTGTACGCCAGTGCTGGGCGACCCACCTGCCTGTCCCCCGTGTTCACACTGTCTCACGAGCTGTCATCCCACGGACTCCGGTACCACAATACCCTGTGGGGCGGATTATAACATCGTCAGAAGACATATTATCCGGATAGAAGGTAGATAGGGACAAATTTATCTGCCGGAGTACAGTGGCGTTAAACGATGTCTGATGGAGAACTACAGAAGCTAGCGTCATCAGATGGAGGCGACGTCGATGGACGGAGTGTGACCTTACGGGTTGGAGCAGGAGGCTTTAAAAAATATTTTGGTTCGGCTGTGATAGTTCGATACAGTCACTGGTCGCTATTGCTCATGCCCAAAAAAATATAAAAATAAGTGTTTTTAGAGCGATTACAGTAGGTGTGTGGCCAGCCTGAGGTTATGTGTCGTCAACAAGCCATGGAGTGTAGCAAGTAGCAAAACACGTGTTTAGTCGTGAAGCAGCCTGGGTAAATGTTCACTTTAGCTCTACTTTTATTTCCTGCCCCTTGTTTCATATTATCCTCACTGATATCTTTTGTTTTAATACATAGAACACTAACCTTGTGAGGAAATGGGGATCAAACGAAGACCCAAACCACCTGAACCAACCAGACATAACCTAACGATCCTCATTAGTTGTTACCTCATGTACCTAAAATCACAAATGGTCTCCAACCTTATTACTTCCTCACTCCCTCATCGGCTTTCCATTATATACATTAAAACAAACATATCAATAAAGCTATCAAAACAGATCAAGAAATACAATGGCGGAGCTAAACTGAACCTTCACCTCATTGTATAAGGCGAATAAGTCGATCCTGAGGAGTGATGACCAAATCTAAGGGAATGTTTGAGTCCCCTGTAGAGTGTGTCGTGAGCTGTTGTGCCTCATTAATAAACAAGGAAATATGCAAATTACTTCAGATTCCTTGTGTACACGCTTATAGAAACCAACAGTATTATTAGCATTATTATTATTATTATTATTATTATTATTATTATTATTATTATTATTATTATTATTATTATTATATATTGTACTTGTTTTATTTTCGAATAACATGCCCGCGTATGGTAAAGGAGGTGCACTTTAGGCGTTGGAAAGTGCACTACACAGACAGGCATTACATAGTATCGTGCCACCATTCAACTCTGAAATAATACCCATATAAAGCTAATACACTTATTTGGTCATTAAAGATTATTAACGTTAAGGTGATTAGAGGCGAGATGCAATTATTAATCAGATTTCAATAATGAGAGTCAGGTCTTTAAATATCGCCAGCTATCAGTATTAGAGTCAGGTCTTTAAATATCGCCAGCTATCATCATTAAGAGTCAGGTCTTTAAATATCGCCAGCTATCATCATTAAGAGTCAGGTCTTTAAATATCGCCAGCTATCATTATGGTCAGGTCTTTTAAATACGCCAGCTATCATCATAAAGGGCAGGTTTTTACATATCGCCAGCTATCATCATTAAGGGTCAGGTCTTTAAACATCGCCAGCCATCATCATTAAGGGTCAGGTCTTTAAATATCGCCAGCTATCATCATTAAGGGTCAGTCTTTAAATATCGCCAGCTATCATCATAAAGGGTCAGGGTTTTTACATATCGCCAGCTATCATCATTATGGGTCAGGTCTTTAAATATCGCCAGCTATCATCATTAAGAGTCAGGTCTTTAAATATCGCCAGCTATCATCATTAAGGGTCAGGTCTTTAAATATCGCCAGCTATCATCATAAAGGGTCAGGTTTTACACGCCAGCTATCATCATTAAGGGTCAGGTCTTTAAATATCGCGCTATCATCATTAAGGTCAGGTCTTTAAATATCGCCAGCTATCATCATAAAGGGTCAGGTTTTACATATTCGCCAGCTATCATCATAGCGGTCAGGTCTTTAAATATCGCCAGCTATCATCATTAAGGGTCAGGTTTTTAAATATCGCCAGCTATCATCATTAAGAGTCAGGTCTTTAAATATCACCAGCTATCATCATTAAGAGTCAGGTCTAAATATCGCCAGCTATCATCATAAAGGGTCAGGTTTTACATATCGCCAGCTATCATCATAAAGGGTCAGGTCTTTAAGACAAGCATCATCATTAAGGGCTTTTAAATATCGCCAGCTATCACCATTAAGAGTCAGGTCTTTAAATATCGCCATCATTAAGAGTCAGGTCTAAATATCAGCCTTTTGACGTTAATGATCAGGCTTCAAATTATTAACCAACATTAACCCACATTCAACCCATTAACCCACACAAACCCACACTAAACCCATTAACCCACACACTAACCCACACTCATCCCATTAACCCAATAATTAACCCACACTCAACCCAATAACCCACACACTAACCCACACTCAACCCAATAACCCACACTAACCAACACTAAACCCATTAACCCACACTAACCCACACTCAACCCAATAACCCCACTAACCCACACCCTAACCCATAACCACACCTCCACAATGACACGGCCCTAGATACAGAAGTCTGACCCTTAACTTAAAACTTGACCAATCCTCTCATTAACCAGTATTAACCGTGGATAACCTTTTAATGTCGTTAAAGGTCACACTACAAACATAAGTCGTAAATAATATAATACATTAATATATATAGAGGATCCTTTATTGCCTTGTATTTCCCAACGATTGCAATGATCATTAATAGTAGTAGGTGTGTGTGTGTGTGTGTGTGTGTGTGTGTGTGTGTGTGTGTGTGTGTGTGTGTGTGTGTGTGTGTGGTATGTTTTGCCTGAAAGTATGTGATACGCTCAGAGTCAAATTTCAATAATGTGTCGACTTTTGCTTGGAGGATTAAATTTAGTCGTGTCGAATTTTAATTGAGTCGAATCGGGTTTGCATCGTATACTATAAAACATATTGAGTCGAATATTTTACACTGAATCGACTGACACTTGGCTGCAGCGTGTACAAATATATGTCGAATCGAATCTTGAGTTCTGAGTCGAATAATGAATATTGAATCGGATCTCTTGACCATAATATTTAATACCTGATGTGTGGTACCCATAGCAATAAGCAGTACGTTAGAAGGCATGATGAAACTGTCTCTACCTACTTAACCTGCGACCAAACAAAAAATAATCAAAAAATAATACCACGATTCACACGGAACTCAAAATCAATTCCTTCATCTTCATAACAAAAAATAAAACAAAACAAAAAACAAAAACAAATCACTATTAAATATTTCAGAATCCAGAACAAGTTTATTATTTCAAATTTTTTTTACAGTTCGTAATTTTTCTTTCATCGAAACGTTCAGAGGGAAACTTTAAGGCGACACACACACACACACACACACACACACACACACACACACACACACACACACATAAACACACACACACACACACACACACACACACACACACACACACACACACACACACACACACACACACACACACACACACACACTAGGTAAACATTGATATAGATGAGACTACTGATCCTATCGTTTGTTTAGGGCTTCTTCAACAATGGCCTGATCCCATGTAGACGTCGGGTTAAGAGGCTAGGAAAGATTTGAGGTCTTCACTACCTTGCCTTCGATTAAACTTTAGGCTTCCTCTGCCGTCGATTACATTTAGCTTCAATTACTTTCAAGATTGATTAATTTTGGCTTCAATTACCTTCAACATCAATTAAATTAGGCTTCAATTACCTTAAGATCGATTTAATTTAGGCTTTAATTACCTTCAACATCGATTTAATTTTGACTTCAATTACTTTCAAACCTCGATTACATTTGGGTTTAATTATTTTCAACCTCGATTACATTTAGGCTTTTTACTAATTATAAAATTAAAATAAGTTAACCCCAAAGTATAAAAAACTACAAATACATTCAGTACTACCAAATAAAAATTTTGTCGTTGTTTTGAATTTATGTGAAAAATATATATAAAATGTATAAAAAAAACTCTACGGATATCGCAACCCGCGTTTCACTACCTATGACTAGACAGGATATCGTAGGCATATAATCAAAGTAAGGGTGACCCCCCGATAACCTCATTCAGGTAACTCCCCCCACGATAACCTTTGCGGGAGGTTATCTTAGATCACCTTAAGATAGTTAAGAGTGTTTCTGATACATGTTTTAATTACTTTGTTTTTTCAATCTTTTATTACTGTGCTCTCTCATATAATTAATTCCATAGAAAGGTATGAACAGGTGTGGGTGGTTTGATTAACAGGTGGTGGTTGTGTTTTTGGTACAGGTGTGTGTGGTTATAGAGGGACTGTTGCTTTGGCATAAGTGTGGTACAGGTGTGTGTTGTCTTGGTTAAGTGTGGTTGTCTTTGTTTACAGGTGTGTGTGGGTCGCTCTTGGCAGGTGTGTGGTCGTTCGGCACAGGTGTGTGGTGTTGTCGTCTTGTTACAGGTGTGTGGGTCGTCTTGGTTACAGGTGTGGTTGTTCTGTTTACAGTGTGTGGTCGTCTTAGTTACAGGTGTGTGGTCGTCTTGTTACAGGTGTGTGGTCGTCTTGCTACGGGTGTGTAGTCTTGTTACAGGTGTGTCGTTCGTTACAGGTGTGTGGTCGTCTTGGTACAGGTGTGGTCGTCTTGTTACAGGTGTGGTGGTCGTCCTGTTACATGTGTGTGTCAGTCTGTTACAGTGGGTTGTTTTGGTTACAGGTGTGGTTGTCTTGTTACAGGTGTGTGGTCGGTTACAGGTGTGTGGTCGTCTTGGTTACAGGTGTGTGGGTTTAGTGGTACAGGTGGGTGTCTTGTTACGGGTGTGTTGTGGTCTTGGTTCTGGTGTGTGGTCGCTTGGTACAGTGTGTGGTCGTTTTCACAGGTGTGTGATCGTCTTGGGTAAGTGTGTGTGGGTCGTCTTGTTATGGTGTGTGTTCGTCTTGTACAGTGTGTGTGGTCCTTTTGCTACAGGTGTGTTGTTTATTACGAGGTGATTAGCTAGTCGGGTGAAAGTGGATTTTAGATTTGATTACACATTGTCTTTCTCTCATAAACATCCCAATCACAACATATTTCTTTCTTCTTTTATCTCAAACATTAAACAATTTTTTTTTTTTTTTTCTTCGTACCTGGGATAAATGTTTTACTCTGCCCATAATATATTAAAATGACCTTCAACAACATATGGTTTTATTATCCAAGCCAAAATTAATAAAATCAATTTCTTTTATTATCCATACAGAGAATGAATAAAAAGAAAATAAACCAAAACAAATAAAAACGATTCAAAAATATATAAAATAGACGATAATTAATGGAATCCTGGGAACAAAATTACACACACACACACACACACACACACACACACACACACACAGACACACACAGACACACACACACACACAGACACACACACACACACACACACACACACACATAAACACACACACACACACACACACACACACACACACACACACACACACACACACACACACACACACACACACTAGGTAAACATTGGATATAGATGAGACTACTGGATACTATCGTTTGTTTAGGCTTCTCTAACAATGTATTCGATCCCATGTAGACGTCAAGTAGAGGCTTAGAAAGATCCGAGGCTTCAGTTACCTTCAAGCCTCGATTAAACTTTAGCTTCAATTACCTTCAAGTGTCGATTACATTTAGGCTTCAATTACTTTCAAGATTGATTAATTTTAGGCTTCAATTACCTTCAACACATCAATTAAATTTTAGGCTTCAATTACCTTTTAAGATCGATTTAATTTAGGCTTTAATTACCTTCAACATCGATTTAATTTTGACTTCAATTACTTTCAAACCTCGATTACATTTGGGCTTCAATATTTTCAAACCTCGATTACATTTAGGCTTTTTAATAATTATAAATTTAAAATAAATTATCCCCAAAGAATAAAAACTACAACTAAAATCAGTACTACCAATAAATTTTCTTGTCTTTTGTTTTGAATATGTAAAAAAAAATATATATATATATAGAATGTACAAAACTTACGGATATCGTAACCCGCGTTTCACTACCTAGTGACTAGACAGGATATCGTACTCGTAGGCATATAATCAAAGTGGCAGGTGACTTCTCCCCGATAACCCTGCATCCAGGTAACCTCCACTATGATAACCTTTCTATGGGTATAGGTTATCTTAGATCACCTTAAGATAATGTTAAGAGTGTTTCTGATACATGTTTTAATTACCTGGTTTTTCAATCTTTATTACTGCGCTTATATATATAATTAATCTCCAGAAAGGTGATGAACAGGTGTGGGTCGTTTCATTAACAGGTGTGTGGTTGTGTTTTTTTGTACAGGTGTGGTGGCTATAGAGGTACTGGTTGCTTGGTACAAGTGTGGTACAGGTGCTTGTCTTGGTTGTACAGTGTGTGTGTGGTTGTCTTGTTTACAGGTGTGTGTGTCGTCTTAGTTACAGGTGTGTGGTCGTTTTGTTACAGGTGTGTCGTTCTTTGTTACATGTGTGTCGTCTTGTTACAGGTGTGTGGTTGTCTGGTTACAGGTGTGTGGTCGTTCTTGTTACAGGTGTGGGTCGTCTTGTTACAGGTGTGTGTCGTCTTTGTTATAGGTGTGTGTTGTCGTCTTGGTACAGGTGTGTGGGCTGTTTTGCAGGTGTTGTTGTCTTGTTACGAGTGTGTTGTCGTCTTGGTTACAGGTGGGTCGTCATGGTTACGGTAGTCTTGGTTACAGGTGTGTGGTCGTCTTGGGTACAGGTGTGTGGTCGTCTTGTTACAGGTGTGTGGTCGTCTTGGTACAGGTGTGTGGTCGTTTTGCTACAGGTGTGTTGTCCACTACGAGGATTAGCTAGTCAAAGTATTGTAGTTTTTTAGAGTTGATTACGCATTATTTCTCTCTCCTTTAAATGTATGGTTGATATAATTGATTGTTATATGGCTTTTGCTACGAAAATGACCTCCTACTGTTGTGAGGATCGTTAGGTGATTAGTAGTATTGGATATAATGACCCAATTAGAGGTCATTTAGTACTTATTATTACTGGTATTATATAATAAATTTTATGTAGTATGTATGTATGTGTGAGAGAATGAGGAGTGGGTAGTGTTGAAACGGCGGCTGTCAGAACTCTTGTTTCTGTCTGCCTGTCTGCCTGTCTGTCTGTCTGTCTGTCTGTGTTGGTCTGTCGTATTTCTGTCTTTCTGTCTGTCTGTTTCTCTGTCTCTTCTGTTTTGTGTATTTTAATCTGAAAGGGTTATTTGCACCAATTTCTCTCTCTCGTACCGGGATAAAACAAGCTCTACTTCCGCCCATAATATAATAAAATGACCTTCAACAACATATGGTTTTATTATCCAAGGCAAAATTAATAAAAAATCAATTTCCTTTTATTATCCTGACAGAGAAAGAATAAAAAGAAAATAAACCAAAACAAATAAAACGATTCAAAAATATATAAAATAGACGATAATTAATGAATCCTGGGAACAAAATCACACACACACACACACACACACACACACACACACACACACACACACACACACACACACACTAGTAAACATTATATAGATGAGACTACTGATCCCATCGTTTGTTTTAGGGCTTCTCTCAACAATGGCTCATCCCATGTACACGTCGGTTAAAGAGGCTAGAAAGATCCGAGGCTTTAATTACCTTCAAGCCTCGATTAAGCTTCTTTAGCTTCAATTACTTTCGCCGTCGATTACATTTAGGCTTCAATTACTTTCAAGATTGATTAATTTAGGCTTCAATTACCTTCAACATCAATTAAATTTAGGCTTCAATTACCTTTAAGATCGATTTAATTTAGGCTGAATTTCTTTCAACATCGATTTAATTTGGGCTTCAATTATTTCAAAACCGATTACATTTAGGCTTTTTAATAATTATAAAATTAAAATAAATTAACCCTAAAGAATAAAAAACTACAACTAAAACTGGTACTACCAAGAAATTTTGTCTTTGTTTTGAATGAGTGTTAAAAAAAATATATATATATATATAGAATGTATAAAAACTCTACGGATATCGCAACCCGCGTTTCACTACCTATGACTAGACAGGATATCGTAGGCATATAATTAAAAGTGGGCAGGTGACCCCCTCCCCCGATAACCCTTGCAGATCCAGGTAACCCCCACGATAACCTTCTATGGGTATAGGTTATCTTAGATCACCTTAGGATAATGTTATGTTTGATACATGTTTAATTACCTGTTTTCAATTCACTTGCGCTATCTATATTTAATCTCCAGAAAGGTGATGAACAGTGGGTCGTTTCATTAACAGGTGTGTGGTTGTGTTTTTTGGTACAGGTGTGGTATAGAGGTACTGGTGCTTTGGTATAAGTGTGGTACAGTGTGTCTTTCTGGTTACAGTGTGTGGTCGTCTTGTTACAGGTGTGTGGTCGTCTTGTTACATGTGTGTGTCGTCTTGTTACAGGTGTGTGGTTGTCTTGGTTACAGGTGTGGTCGTCTTGGTTACAGGTGTGGTCGTCTTGTTTCAGTGTGTCGTCTTGTTACAGGTGTGTGGTCGTCTTGGTACAGGTGTGTGGCCGTTTTGGTACAGGTGTGTTGTTGTCTTGTTACGAGTGTGTTGTCGTCTTGGTTACAGGTGTGTGGTCGTCATGGTAAGGTGTAGTTGGTAGCAGGTGTGTGGTCGTCTTGGGTACAGGTGTGTGGTCGTCTTGTTATTAGGTGTGTGGTCGTTTTGTGCAGGTGTGTGTTGGTTCACTACGAGGTGGATTAGCCAATCAAAGTATTGTAGTTTTTAGAGTTGGATTACACATTATATCTCTCCCTAAAACGTATGCATGATATAATTGATTGTTATTACATGGTTTGCACGAAATGACTCCCTACTGTTATGAGGATCGTAGGTGATTAGTAATTGGATATAATGACCCAATCAGAGGTCATTTAGACTTATTATTACTGGTATTTATATAGAATTTTTATGTATGTATGGTATGTATGTGTGAGAGAATGAGTGAGTGGGTAGTGTTGGAACGGCGGCGTGTCAGAACTTTGTTTCTGTCTGCCTGTCTTTGCTCTGTCTGTCTGTCTGTCTGTCTGTGGTCTGTCGTATTTCTGTCTTTTCTGTCTGTCTGTTCTCTGTCTTCTCGTTTTGTGTATTTTAACTGAAAGGTTATTTGCACCAATTCTCTCTCGTACCCGGGATAAATAAGCTTTACTCTGCCCATAATATAATAAAAATGACCTTCAGTATATATGGTTTTATTATCCGCCAAATTAATAAAAATCAATTTCTTTTTATTATCTGACAGAGAAACGAATAAAAAGAAAATATACCAAAACAAATAAAACGATTCAAAATATATGTTAGACGATAATTATGGAATCAAACAAAATCACACACACACACACACACACACACACACACACACACACACACACACACACACACACACACACACACACACACACACACACACATACATTAGGTAAACATTGATATAGATGAGATTACTGATCCTATCGTTTGTTTAGGCTTCTTAACAATGGTCCTGATCCCATGTAGACGTCGTGGTTAAGAGGTTAGAAAGATCCGAGGCTTCAGTTACCTTCAAGCCTCGAATAAGCTTTTAGGCTTCAATTACCTCTAAGCCCGGATTAAACTTTAGGCTTCAATTATCAAGCCTCGATTACATTTAGGCTTCAATTACTTTCAAGATTGATTAATTTTAGGCTTCAATTACCTTCAACATTAATTCAAATTTAGGCTTCAATTACCTTAAGATCGATTTATCAGGCTTTAATTACTTTCAACATCGATTTAATTTTGACTTCAATTACTTTCAAACCTCGATTACATTTAGGCTTCAATTACTTTCAAAACCTCGATTACATTTAGGCTTTAATAATTATAAATTTAAAATAAATTAACCCCAAAGAATAAAAAAAACTACAACTAAAATCAGTACTACCAATAAATTTTGTTCTTTGTTTTTGAATAGTGTTAAAATATATATATATATATATATATATATATATATATATATATATATATATATATATATATATATATATATATATATATATATATATATATATATATATAATGTATAAAAAACTCTATGGATATCGCAACCATGTTTCACTACCTATGACTAGACAGGATATCTGTGCATATAATCAGTGGGTAGAGGACTCTCCTCTCGATAACCTCTGCATATCCAGGTAACCCCCACGATAACCTTCTATGGGTATAGGTTATCTTAGATCACCTTAAGATAATGTTAAGAGTGTTTGATACATGTTTTAATTACCTGGTTTTTTCAATCTTATTACTGCGCTCTATATAATTAATCTCTCAGAAAGGTGATGAACAGGTGTGGGTCGTTTCATTAACAGGTGTGGTTGTGTTTTTGGTACAGGTGTGGTGGTTATAGAGGTACTGGTTGCTTTGGTATATGTGGTACAGGTGTGCTTGTTTGGTTACAGTGTGTGGTCGTCTTAGTTACAGGTGTGTGGTCGGCTTGTTACAGGTGTGCGTCGTCTTGTTATATGTGTGTTACAGCAGGTGTGGTTGTCTGGTTACAGGTGGGTCGTTTTGTTGCAGGTGTGTGGTCGTCTTGTTACAGGTGTGTGTCGTCTTATTACAGGTGTTGTCGTCTGGTACAGGTGTGTGGCCGTTTTGGTACAGGTGTGTTGTTGTCTTGTTACGAGGTGTTGGTCGTCTTGGTTACAGGTGTGGGTCGTCATAGTTACAGGTGTGTGGGTAGTCTTGTTTACAGGTGTGGTCGTCTTGGGTACAGGTGTGGTCGTCTTGTTACAGGTGTGTGGTCGTTTTGGTACAGGTGGTCGTTTTGTTACAGGTGTGTTGTTCACACGAGGTGTGATTTAGCAATCAAAGTATTGTAGTTTTTAGAGTTGATTACAATTATCTCTCTCAAAACGTATGCATGATATAATTGATTGTTAATACATGGCCTTTGCACGAAAATGACCTCCTACTGTTATGTGAGGATCGTTAGGTGATTAGTACTTGGATATAGTGACCCAATCAGAGGTCATTTAGACTTCATTATTACTGGTATTTATATAAGAATCTTTATGTATGTATGTATGTATGTGAGAGAATGAGTGAGTGGTAGTGTTGAAAACGGCGGTTGTCAGGACTCTTGTTTCTGTTCGCCTGTCTGTCTGTCTGTCTGTGGGTCTGTCGTATTTCTGTCTTTTCTGTCTGTCTGTTTCTCTGTCTCTCTTTTTTGTGTATTTTTAACTGAAAGGGTTATTTGCACCAATCTCTCTCTCTCTCTCTCTCTCTCGTACCTGATAAACAAGTTCTTACTTGCCCATAATATAATAAAAATGACCTTCAACAACATATGGTTTTATTATCCAAGCCAAAATTA
>NW_024714751.1:20000-23955 GCF_018991925.1 Homarus americanus
AACAATAACCTCTTGCCTGGCACTGAACCGTGACGGCAGCGGCAAACCAAACCATCATGACGCTGTTTTCGGCAGTGACCAATATATATGACAACCAACAATGAACGCTGGCAACGTAGCAACTACGACCGGCAAGCGAATGGCAGCGGCAGCAACGGCGCTGACGGCGACATTTGGGCAGCGGCAGCGACGACGACGGCGCGAAGCAACAACAAACCATAAACAAACGGCGACTACCGGCGGGACGGCAGCAGCAACCGGCAACATGCGACTGTGGCGCGGCGGACGTAAAACGCTGCAGGCACGCGCAATGGCGACGTAGCAACAACAACCTTATATGACGGCACGGCAACCTGGTACGGCAACAAACGCGCGCTGAAAGCAATGGCCAGACGTGACGCGCGGCGACGCTGACAACGGCCGACGGCAACGCGGCGACAGCAATGCCGACCATAGCGCCATAAACTATAACACTGACAACAATGGACTGACGGCAACGTGTTGCTGATATGGCCGGACAACAAACAACATATGGGCAAACGGACCATAACAGCAACGCGACAACGATGAACCAGCAACAACAACAAACTTCAACACTGACAACAATGGTAACCAACAACAACGGCATGATAATTACGGACAACTATATATATATAACGGCGCAGCAATGAATAATAAGCGTGCAGGCGACCGTGGACCGCCGCCTTATGACGCGACGCGCGACAACAATGAGACATAACGCCATAAACTGACAATGAACCCAACAACAACAACAACGACAACAACGGCAGCATGACAACAATGAACAACAACAACAGCAACACTGACAACAATGGAGACGACCGACATAACTGACAACAATAGACAACGACATTAACGCGAACAACAATAGACCTTAACCTGCTCTTATGGCGGACAACAGCAACCAACAACAACAAACACTGATGTAATGGAACCATAGCGACGGCAGCGCTGACAAGCAATGGACAACGACCATAACAACAAACGGCAATGGTGCCAGCAGCAGCGACTTTTGAGCGTGATAGCGTGAATATGACGGCAACAGGCAACAGCAACAAACGCCAGCACTGAAGCAACAATGAACCAACAACAACAGCACTGACAACAATGAACCAGCAACAACAACAACAACACTGACAACAATGAACAAATAACAACAACAACATAACAACAGCAGCATAAACAACAACAAATATAACGGCGGCGCATTTATGAAACAGGAACGCGGCAAACAACACTGACGCAATAAGGACGCGGCAACGGCGACAACCGCGACGACGGCGGGCAGCAGCGACGGCAACCAGCGCTGAACCTGTGCGGAACCGCCACTTAACCATAACCAAGCTTAATAACCCAGGGCAGCAACTATATAACACTGCGGCAACAATATGGACGGCAGCAACTAACAACAACAACAACACTAAAGGGTTGTTGTTGACCCTATTCAATCAACTAAAACCTTGAGAAAAACCGGAATTGTGAAGGTGAACCATGATGAGTTATTACGTAGTGGTGCGTTGAATATGGTGGTGAATGATGGCAGATTATGGAGTGAAGATGATTGAATGGTCAATGTGGTGGTAATTCGCGTTGTTGAATGAAGTTGGTGTGGTGGTAATTATGGTGACTATCCCACTACCGTGCGCATCACCAACTAATCACATCATCTATTATACTGCTGCCTTTATTGTTGTCGCTACTTTATAATACATAAACCACAACATCTACTATGACAATTATCATTACTACAGCCAGTACTGCTGCCATCACCGTTGATGCAAAAATACCTACTGCAGCGCTGCGTCACGCATCATATTATACTACCACAACTACCTGTCCATCAACCACGAAAAATACTGCTATTTCTGGCCACCTGTTCACCACCATTTCTTCTTTTCATTTGGGAGGGGGGTTATTATCGATCAAACAATAAAGAGAGATTCATACGCAGTTCACGCTAAAACATTGGAGTGTCTGATGGTGGTATTGTGCTCGAAACAGCCTTTGTTCGTTGCCCATTCTTCAGCAAGCCTTTGTTGGGCTTGGTCAGGTGGAGAAGAATTGGTCGTGTAAAAATTGGATTGACTGAAATTGGGTGATATACTAAAGGTGGATTATTTGAAAAAGTGGTGTGGTGGTTCGCCATTTAGTTAATATGAGTGGTTGACACGAAAAAAAGAGAGAGGTGGTCGTGTAAAAGGTGGTTGACACGAAAAAGAAAAAGAGACAATAGGTAGGAGACATCAGTTGAAAATTCTGAATAAAAGCAGGAAACAGAGGCATCTGGGGCTTTTCTGAAAATTGGTTAAGGTTAGGTTAGGTTTGGGTTGGGTTAGGTTGGTTAAGTTGATTCAGTTTGGGATTTGGTTGGTTGCAGTTCTTGAATCTGGCTCCCTGGATAAAGGCTGTCCGCTTGATAACGATACTGGAAGAAAACATAAAAGCCAACGACGACACGAACAGTACACGGTCGGGACAAAAGGTCAAGACACGGTCAGGACAAGGTCAAGAACACGGTCAGGACAAAGTCAGGACACGGTCAGAGACAAGATGGAGACACCGGTCTGATACAAGAATCAGGACACGGTCAGGACCGATGACCCTATACCATACAACAATACATCAATATCGAACGAAGACGCCATACCATATTCTTCATACCGGACAACACACACACATGCAGCCTGAACAACCTTGACAACCTGGAACTAACACACACACATCACAACCTGGAACTAACACACCGCCAACCTGGAACTAACACACACACACATCACAACACTGGAACCTTACACACAATAAACAATCGTGATCTCATTAAAGACGGAACCAGAAGTTAATTCAGGTCTTAGTCCTGCTCTGCCTCTGGTATCCCCTGTTGATGAATGAGTGTAACATACTGCCTCCTCCTCCCGACTTCCATCCTTCATCTTCTTCATCATCAACCCCTCCTCCTTCTCTTTATCCTCTTTACACTTCCATATACACTTCCCCCTTGACTTGATCTAAATTCCGTCATCAAACTTTCAATTTGCATGATCTTTTCTTTTTCTCATTCATTCTTCCTCTTAACTTCTTCTTCTTCTTCTTCATGTTTTTTAAATCTAATCTTCTTTACCTCTACACCTACCATCAGATTCTTCTTCTTCTTCTTCTCAGTTTTTCTTTCACATTTACACATACTTTTCCTCTCTCATTTCCTGCTCTTCTTATCTTCTTACATTCTCCTTTTCTCTATCCAATTATAATACCCATACAATTTCTAATATAAATATACTTGCTTTATAATTCCTCTTGCGCCTCTGTTGACTATACTATCCATTCATACTTGGCATAACGGCTTACGTGACTGTTCACTCCTCAGTGACAGAGAGGCAGTGTCTCATTCACTCAGTTCACAGGCAAAACTCACCCAGTACGTGAGATGGTGAATCTGTCACACTTAGTATTGAGAGAATAGTTGGGCCTTTCCTCCCTCTCTTCCCATTACAACTTCTTCCAGAATTTTTATATACGTAACAATGAGAGTCTTTGGAACTTGTTAAAAAACTGGTTATGGGGCACATATACTTGAACACATTTGGATACAGACACTAAATTCTGGTCGTGAAAAATACTGACGCAACACGAAAAATAAAATCGGATTATAAAAACACGTAACAAATAACTTAACGAAGAATAACGGCGAAAGCCTATGGAACTACGCAACACTGAAGACAAATAAACCGATAAATAATGATAATAAATTAATAAATATCATTAAAAAAAAAAATAATAAAAAAGCATCCTGGAAACAAAAAATACTAAAGTTTGTATCGTCAAAAATAAAAGATGAAGGCAGAAATACAAGATGCAGAAACTTTTGTTGGCTACATCTCGGCTGTGGGTTAGTTGATTTTTTGGTACGCCTGTTGTTATATGACTAATACATGTA
>NW_024714752.1:0-20533 GCF_018991925.1 Homarus americanus
GTATAACAAAGCCCCCTGAACGAGTATAACAAAGATCCCTGATCGAGTATAACAAAGGCTCCTCATCGAATATAACAAAGGCCCCTGATCGAGTATAACAAAGTCCCCTGATCGAGTATATCAAAGTCCAGATCGAATATAACAAAGGCCCCTGATCGAGTATAACAAAGTCCCCAGATTGAGTATAACAAAGTCCTCCGATTGAGTATAACAAAGGAACCTGATCGAGTATAACAAAGGCCCCTGATCGAGTATAACAAAGTCCCCTGATTGTGTATAACAAAGTCCCCTGATCGAGTATAACAAAGCCCCCTCATCGAGTATAACAAAGTCCCCTCATCGAGTATAACAAAGGCCCCTTATCGAGTATAACAAATGCCCATGATCGAGTATAACAAATTCCCCTGATCGAGTATAACAAAGTCCCCTCATCGAGTATAGCAATGTCCCCTGATCGAGTATTTTAAAGTCCCTCATCGAGTATAACAAAGTCCACTAATCTGCCCTGATCAACTATAACAAAGTGACCTGATCGAGTATAACAAAGTCCCCTGATCGAATAAAACAAAGTCCCCTCATCGAGTATAACAAAAGCCCCTTATCGAGTATAACAAAGCCCCCTCATCGAGCATAGACAAAGTCCCCTGATCGAGTATAACAAAATCCCCTCATCGAGTATAACAAAGCCCCCTCATCGAGTATATTAAAGTCCGCTCATCGAGTATAACAAAGTCCCCTCATCGAGTATAACAAAGCCCCCTGATCGAGTATAACAAAGTCCCCTGATCGACTATAACAAAGTCACCTGAACGAGTATAACAAAGCCCCCTGAACGTATATAACAAAGATCCCTGATCGAGTATAACAAAGTCCCCTGATAGAGTAGAACAAAGATCCCTGATCGAGTATAACAAAGTCGCCTGATCGAGTATTACAAAGTCGCCTGATCGGGTATAACAAAGTCCCCTGATCGAGTATAACAAAGCCCCCTCATCGAGTATATTAAAGTCCCCTGATCGAGTATAACAAAGTCCACTAATCTAGTATAACAAAGTCCCGTGATCAAGTATAACAAAGCCACTTGATCGAGTAGTAACAAAGCTCCCTCATCGAGTATAACAAAGTCCTCATCGAGTATAACAAAGTCCCCTGATCGGGTATAGCAAATTCCCCTGATCGAGTATAACAAAGTCCACTCATCGAGTATAACAAAGTCCTCTGATTGAGAATAAGAAAGTCTCCTGATCGCGTATAACAAAGTCCCATGATCGAGTATAACAAAGCCCCCGGAACGAGTATAACAAAGATCCCTGATCGAAGATAACAAATTCCCCTGAACGAGTATAACAAAGTCCCTTGATCGAATAATCAAATTCCCCTGATCGAGTATAACAAAGTCCCCTCATCGAGTATAGCAATGTCCCCTGTTCGAATATTTTAAAGTCCCTCATCGAGTATAACAAAGTCTACTAATCTGCCCTGATCAACTATAACAAAGTCCCCTGATCGAGTATAACAAAGTCCCCTGATCGAGTAAAACAAAGTCCCCTGATCGAGTATAACAAAGTCCCCTCATCGAGTATAACAAAGTCCCCTCATCGAGTATAGCAATGTCCACTGTTCGAATATTTTAAAGTCCCTCATCGAGTATAACAAAGCCTACTAATCTGCCCTGATCAACTATAACAAAGTCCCCTGATCGAGTATAACAAAGTCCCCTGATCGAGTAAAACAAAGTCCCCTGATCGAGTATAACAAAGTCCCCTCATCGAGTATAACAAAGGCCCCTTATCGAGTATAACAAACTTCCCTGATCGAGTATAGCAAAGTCCCCTCATAGAGTATAACACAGCCCCCTCATCGAGTATAACAAAGTCACATGACCGAGTATAACAAAGCCCCCTGAACGAGTATAACAAAGATCCCTCATCGAGTATAACGAAGGCCCCTTATCGAGTATAACAAAGTTTCCTGATCGAGTACACCAAAGGCCCCTGATCGAGTACAATAAAGGCCCCTCATCGAGTACAACAAAGGCCCCTGATCGAGTATAACAAAGTCCCCTCATCAAGAATAACAAAGCCCCTCATCGAGTATAACAAAATCCCCTGATCAAGTATAACAGTCCCCTGATCAAGTATAACAAATTCACCCTAAGTGAGAATAACAAAGTCCCCTCATCGAGTATAACAAAGGCCCCTTATCGAGTATAACAAAGCCCCCTGATCGAGTATAGCAAAGTCCCCTGATCGAGTATAGCAATGTCCCCTGATCGAGTATTTTAAAGTCCCTCATCGAGTATAACAAAGTCCAGTAATCTGCCCTGATCAACAATAAAAAAGTCCCCTGATCGAGTATAGCAAAGTCCCCTGATCGAGTATAAAAAGTCCCCTCATCGAGTATAACAAAGTCCCCTTATCGAGTATAACAAAGTCACCTGAACGAGTATAACAAAGCCCCCTGAACGAGTATAACAAAGATGCCTGATCGAGTATAACAAAGTCCCCTGATAGAGGATAACAAAGTTCCCTGATCGAGTAAGGCAAATTCCCCTGATCGAGTATATTAAAGTCCCCTGATCGAGTATAACAAAGTCCACTCATCTAGTATAACAAAGTCCCCTGATCAAGTATAACAAAGCCCCCTGATCGAGTATATCAAAGTCCCCTCATCGAGTATAACAAACGGCCCTGATCAAGTATAACAAAGTCCCCTGATCGAGTATAACAAAGTCTCCTAATCGAGTATAACAACTGCCCCTTATCGAGTAAAACAAAGGCCCCTGGTCGAGTATAACAAAGTCTCCTGATCAAGAATAACAAAGAAAACTGATCGAGTATAACAAAGTCCCCAGATCCAGTATAAAAAGTCCCCTGATAGAGTAAAACAAAGGCCCCTTATCGAGTATAACAAAGTCCCCTGATAGAGTATAACAAAGTCCACTGATCCAGTATAACAAAGACCCTTGGTCGAGCATAACAAAGGCCCCTGATCGAGTATAACAAGTCCCCTGATCAAGTATAACAAAGCCCCTCATCGAGTATAACAAAGTCCCCTTATCGAGTATAACAAAGTCCCCTGATCGAGTATAACAATGGCCCCTTATCGAGTATAACAATGGCCCCAGATCGAGTACAACAAAGCCCCCTGATCGAGTACAACAATGACCCCTGATCGAGTATAACAAAGTCGCCTGATCGAGTATAACAAAGGCTCCTCATCGAATATAACAAAGGCCCCTGATCGAGTATAACAAAGTCCCCTGATCGAGTATATCAAAGTCCAGATCGAATATAACAAAGGCCCCCGATCGAGTATAACAAAGTCCCCAGATTGAGTATAACAAAGTCCTCCGATCGAGTATAACAAAGGCTCCTGATCGAGTATAAAAAAGTCCCCTTATAGAGTATAACAAAGCCCCCTCATCGACTATAACAAAGGCCCCTGATCGAGTATAACAAAGTCCCCTGATTGTGTATAACAAAGTCCCCTGATCGAGTATAACAAATTCCCCTGATCGTGTATAACAAAGTCCCCTCATCGAGTATAACAAAGGCCCCTTATCGAGTATAACAAAGGCCCCTGATCGAGCATAACAAATTCCCCTGATCGAGTATAACAAAGTCCTCGTACTGAGTATAACAAAGTCCACTAATCTGCCCTTGATCAACTTATAACAAAGTCCATATCAGTGGCACAAAGTCCCCTGATCGAGTAAAAACAAAGTCCTGATCGAGTATAACAAATTCTGATTGAGTATAACAAAGTCCTCTCATCGAGTATAACAGCGGCCCTATTTCGAGTATATAACAAAGCCCTCTATCAGAGTATAGACAAGTCCTGATCGAGTATAAATAAAGTCCCTCATCGAGTATAACAAAGCCCCCCATCGAGTATATTAAAGTCCTCATCGAGTATAACAAAGTCCCTCATCGAGTATATAACAAAAGCCCCCTGATCGAGTATAACAAAGTCCCCTGATCGAGTATAACAACGTCACCTGAACGAGTATAACAAAGCCCCCTGAACGAGTATAACAAAAATCCCTGATCGAGTATAACAAAGTCCCCTGATAGAGTATAACAAAGATCCCTGATCGAGTATAACAAAGTCCCCTGATCGAGTATAACAAAGTCGCCTCATCGGGTAAAACAAAGTCTCCTGATCGAGTATAACAAAGCCCCCTCATCGAGTATATTAAAGTCCCATGATCGAGTATAACAAAGTCCACTAATCTAGTATAACAAAGTCCCCTGATCAAGTATAACAAAGCCACTTGATCGAGTAGTAACAAAGCCCCCTCATCGAGTATAACAAAGGGCCCTGATCGAGTATAACAAAGTCCCCTGATCGAGTATAACAAAGTCCCCTCATCGAGTATAACAAAGTCCCCTGATCGAGTATAACAAATTCCCCTAATCGAGAATAACAAAGCCCCCTGAAAGAGTATAACAAAGATCCCTGATCGAGTATAACAAAGTTCCCTGATAGAGTATAACAAAGTCCGCTGATCGAGTATAACAAAGTCCCCTGATCGGGTATAGCAAATTCCCCTGATCGAGTATAACAAAGTCCCCTGATCGAGTATAACAAAGCCCCCGGAACGAGTATAACAAAGATCCCTGATCGAAGAAAACAAATTCCCCTGAACGAGTATAACAAAGTCCCCTGATAGAGTATAACAAAGCCCCATCATCGAGTATAACAAGGTCCCCTGATCGAGTATAACAAATTCCCCTGATCGAGTATAACAAAGTCCCCTCATCGAGTATAACAAAGGCCCCTTATCGAGTATAACAAAGGCCCCTGATCGAGTAAAACAAATTCCCCTAATCGAGTATAACAAAGTCCCCTCATCGAGTATAGCAATGTTCCCTGATCGAGTATTTTAAAGTCCCTCATCGAGTATAACAAAGTCCACTAATCTGCCCTGATCAACTATAACAAAGTCCCCTGATCGAGTATAACAAAGTCCCCTGATCGAGTAAAACAAAGTCCCCTGATCGAGTGTAACAAATTCCCCTGATCGAGTATAACAAATTCCCCTCATCGAGTATAACAAAGGCCCCTTATCGAGTATAACAAACTTCCCTGATCGAGTATAGCAAAGTCCCCTCATAGAGTATAACACAGCCCCCTCATCGAGTATAACAAAGTCACATGACCGAGTATAATAAAGCCCCCTGATCGAGTAAAACAAAGTCCTCTGATCGAGTATAACAAATTCCCCTGATCGAGTATAACAAAGTCCCCTCATCGAGTATAACAAAGGCCCCTTATCGAGTATAACAAACTTCCATGATCGAGTATAGCAAAGTCCCCTGATACAGTATAACACAGCCCCCTCATCGAGTATAACAAAGTCACATGACCGAGTATAACAAAGCCCCCTGAACGAGTATAACAAAGATCCCTGATCGAGTATAACAAAGGCCGCTTATCGAGTATAACAAAGTTTCCTGATCGAGTGTAATAAAGGCCCCTGATCGAGTATAACAAAGTCCCGTGATCGAGTACACAAAGGCCCCTGATCGAGTACAATAAAGGCCCCTCATCGAGTACACCAAAGGCCCCTGATCGAGTATAACAAAGTCCCCTCATCAAGAATAACAAAGCCCCTCATCGAGTATAACAAAATCCCCTGATCAAGTATAACAGTCCCCTGATCAAGTATAACAAATTCCCCTAAGTGAGAATAACAAAGTCCCCTCATCGAGTATAACAAAGGCCCCTAATCGAGTATAACAAAGCCCCCTGATCGAGTATAGCAAAGTCCCCTGATCGAGTATAGCAAAGTCCCCTGATCGAGTATAAAAACTCCCCTGATCGAGTATAACAAAGTCCCCTTATCGAGTATAACAAAGTCCCCTCATCGAGTATAGCAATGTCCCCTGATCGAGTATTTTAAAGTCCCTCATCGAGTATAACAAAGTCCACTAATCTGCCCTGATCAACTATAACAAAGTCGCCTGATCGAGTATAACAAAGTCCCCTGATAGAGTATAACAAAGTCCGCTGATCGAGGATAAAAAAGTCCCCTAATCGGGTATAGCAAATTCCCTTGATCGAGTATAACAAAGTCCACTCATCGAGTATAACAAAGTCCTCTGATTGAGAATAAGAAAGTCTCCTGATCGCGTATAACAAAGTCCCCTGATCGAGTATAACAAAGCCCCCGGAACGAGTATAAAGATCCCTTGACTGAAGATACAAATTTCTGAACGAGTATATAACAAAGTCCCCTGATAGAGTATAACAGTTCTATCGAGTATAACAAAGTCCCCTGATCGAGAAGCAATAAATTCTGATCGAGAGTAACAAAGTCCCTCATCGAATTTAACAAAGGCCCCTTATCGAGTATGTACAAAGGCTCACATCGAGTATAACAAATTCCCTTGATCGAAGAGAAAGTTCTCTATTGGTAGCAAGTAGCAATGTCCCCTGATCGAGTAAAAATATCCCTGATCGAGTATAACAAATTCCCCTGATCGAGTATGACAAAGTTCCCTCATCGAGTATAACAAAGTCCACTCATCTAGTATAACAAAGTCCCCTGATCAAGTATAACAAAGCCCCCTGATCGAGTATAACAAAGTCCCCTCATCGAGTATAACAAAGGGCCCTGATCAAGTATAACAAAGTCCCCTCATCGAGTATAACAAAGTCCCCTAATCGAATATAACAACTGCCCCTTATCGAGTACAACAAAGGCCCCTGGTCGAGTATAACAAAGTCCCCTGCTCAAGAATAACAAAGAAAACTGATCGAGTAAAACAAAGTCCCCAGATCCAGTATAACAAAGTCCCCTGATAGAGTATAACAAAGTCCACTGATCCAGTATAACAAAGACCCTTGGTCGAGCATAACAAAGTCCCCTGATCGAGTATAACAAAGTCTCCTGATCAAGTAAAACAAAGCCCCTCATCGAGTATAACAAAGTCCCCTTATCGAGTATAACAAAGTCCCCTGATCGAGTATAACAATGGCCCCTTATCGAGTATAACAATGGCCCCTGATCGAGTATAACCAAGTCGCCTGATCGAGTATAACAAAGGCTCCTCATCGAATATAACAAAGGCCACTGATCGAGTATAACAAAGTCCCCTGATCGAGTATATCAAAGTCCAGATCGAATATAACAAAGGCCCCTGATCGAGTATAAATAAAGTCCCTCCTCAGATTGAGTATAACAAAGTCCTCTGATCGATATAACAAAGGCCCCGATCGATATAACAAAAGTCCCCTGATAGAGTATAACAAAGCCCCCTCATCGAGTATAACAAAGGCCCCTGATCGAGTATAACAAAGTCCCCTGATTGTGTATAACAAAGTCCCATGATCGAGTATAACAAAGCCCCCTAATCGAATATAACAAAGTCCCCTGATCGAGTATAACAAAGGCCCTTATCGAGTATAACAAAGGCCCCTGATCGAGTATAACAAATTCTCGATTTGAGTATAACAAAGTCCCTCATCGAATATAGCAATGTCCCTGACTGGTATTTTAAAGTCCTCATCGAGTATAACAAAGTCCACTAATCTGCCCTGATCACCTATAACAAAGTCCCCTGATCGAGTATAACAAAGTCCCCTGATCGAGTAAAACAAAGTCCCCTGATCGAGTATAACAAATTCCCCTGATAGAGTATAACAAAGTCCCCTCATCGAGTATAACAAAGGCCCCTTATCGAGTATAACAATGCCCCCTCATCGAGTATAGACAAAGTCCCCTGATCGAGTATAACAAAGTCCCCTCATCGAGTATAACAAAGCCCCCTCATCGAGTATATTAAAATCCCCTCATCGTGTATAACAAAGTCCCCTCATCGAGTATAACAAAGCCCCCTGATCGAGTATAACAAAGTCCCCTGATCGAGTATAACAAAGTCACCTGAACGAGTATAACAAAGCCCCCTGAAAGAGTATAACAAAGATCCCTGATCGAGTATAACAAAGTCCCCTGATAGAGTAGAACAAAGATCCCTGATCGAGTATAACAAAGTCCCCTGCTCGAGTATAACAAAGTCGCCTGATCGGGTATAACAAAGTCCCCTGATCGAGAATAACAAAGCACCCTCATCGAGTATATTAAAGTCCCCTGATCGAGTATAACAAAGTCCACTAATCTAGTATAACAAAGCCCCTCATCGAGTATAACAAAGCCACTTGATCGAGTAGTAACAAAGCCCCCTCATCGAGTATAACAAAGGGCCCTGATCGAGTATAACAAAGTCCCCTCATCGAGTATAACAAAGTCCCCTCATCGAGTATAACAAAGTCCCCTGATCGTGTATAACAAATTCCCCTGATAGAGTATAACAAAGTCCGCTGATCGAGTATAACAAAGTCCCCTGATCGGGTAGAGCAAATTCCCCTGATTGAGTATAACAAAGTCCACTCATCGAGTATAACAAAGTCCTCTGATTAAGAATAAGAAAGTCTCCTGATCGCGTATAACAAAGTCCCCTGATCGAGTATAACAAAGCCCCCGGAACGAGTATAACAAATATCCCTGATCGAAGATAACAAATTCCCCTGAACGAGTATAACAAAGTCCCCTGATAGAGTATAGCAAAGTCCCCTGATCGAGTATAAAAAGTCCCCTCATCGAGTATAACAAAGTCCCCTTATCGAGTATAACAAAGTCACCTGAACGAGTATAACAAAGCCCCCTGAACGAGTATAACAAAGATGCCTGATCGAGTATAACAAAGTCCCCTGATAGAGGATAACAAAGTTCCCTGATCGAGTAAGGCAAAGTCCCCTGATCGAGTATATTAAAGTCCCCTGATCGAGTATAACAAAGTCCACTCATCTAGTATAACAAAGTCCCCTGATCAAGTATAACAAAGCCCCCTGATCGAGTATAACAAAGTCCCCTCATCGAGTATAACAAATGGCCCTGATCAAGTATAACAAAGTCCCATGATCGAGTATAACAAAGTCCCCTAATCAAGTATAACAACTGCCCCTTATCGAGTATAACAAAGGCCCCTGATCGAGTACAACAAAGGCCCCTGGTCGAGTATAACAAAGTCCCATGATCAAGAATAACAAAGAAAACTGATCGAGTATAACAAAGTCCCGAGATCCAGTATAACAAAGTCCCCTGATAGAGTAAAACAAAGGCCCCTCATCGAGTATAACAAAGTCCCCTGATAGAGTATAACAAAGTTCACTGATCCAGTATAACAAAGACCCTTGGTCGAGCATAACAAAGTCCCCTGATCGAGTATAATAAAGTCCCCTGATCAAGTATAACAAAGCCCCTCATCGAGTATAACAAAGTCCCCTTATCGAGTATAACAAAGTCCCCTGATCGAGTATAACAATGGCCCCTTATCGAGTATAACAATGGCCCCTGATCGAGTACAATAAAGCCCCTCATCGAGTATAACAAAGTCCCCTTATCGAGTATAACAAAGTCCCCTGATCGAGTATAACAATGGCCCCTTATCGAGTATATCAAAGTCCAGATCGAATATAACAAAGGCCCCTGATCGAGTATAACAAAGTCCCCAGATTGAGTATAACAAAGTCCTCCGATCGAGTATAACAAAGGCCCCTGATCGAGTATAACAAAGTCCCCTGGTTGTGTATAACAAAGTCCCCTGATCGAGTATAACAAAGGCCCCTAATCGAGTAAAACAAAGTCCCCTGATTGTGTATAACAAAGTCCCCTGATCGAGTATAACAAAGTCCCCTGAAGGAGTATAACAAATTCCCCTGATCGAGTATAAAAAAGTCCCCTCATCGAGTATAACAAAGGCCCCTTATCGAGTATAACAAATGCCCCTCATCGAGTACAACAAAGGCCCGTGATCGAGTATAACAAGTCCCCTGATCGAGTATAACAAAGTCCCCTGATCGAGTATAACAAGTCCCCTGATCGAGTATAACAAAGTCCCCTGATCGAGTATAACAAGTCCCCTGATCGAGTATAACAAAGTCCCCTGATCGAATAAAACAAAGTCCACTGATCAGGTATACCAAAGTCCCCTGATCGAGTATAACAAAGTCCGCTAATCGAGTATAACAAAGCCCCCTGTTCGAAAATAACAAAATCCCCTGATCGAGTGTAAGAAAGTCTCCTGAACGAGTATAACAAAGATCCCTGATCGAGTATAACAAAGTCCCCTGATAGAGAATAACAAAGCCCCCTCATCGAGTATAACAAAGTCACCTGACCGAGTATAACAAAGCCCCCAGAACGAGTATAACAAAGATCCCTGATCGAGTATAACAAAGTCCCCTGATAGAGTATAACAAACTTCCCTGACAGAGTAAAGCAAAGTCCCCTAATAGAGTATAACAAAGCCCCCCTCATCGAGTATAACAAAGTCACCTGACCGAGTATAACAAAGCCCCCTGAACGAGTATAACAAAGATCCCTGATCGAGTATAACAAAGGCCCCTTATCCCCTTATCAAGTATAACAAAGTTCCCTTATCCCGTGTAATAAAGGCCCCTGATCGAGTATAACAAAGTCCCGTGATCGAGTACAACAAAGGCCCTTGATCGAGTACAACAAAGGCCCCTCATCGAGTACAACAAAGGCCCCTGATCGAGTATAACAACGTCCCCTCATCAAGAATAACAAAGCCCCTCATCGAGTATAACAAAATCCCCTGATCAAGTATAACAAATTCCCCAAATCGAGAATAACAAAGTCCCCTTATCGAGTATAACAAAGGCCCCTTATCGAGTATAACATAGCCCCATGATCGAGTATAGCAAAGTCCCCTGATCGAGTATATTAAAGTCCCCTGATCGAGTATAACAAATTCCACTGATGGAGTATAAAAAGTCCCCTCATCGAGTATAAGAAAGTCTCCTCATCGAGTATAACAAAGTCCCCTGATCGAGTATAACAAAGTCACCTGAACGAGTATAACAAAGCCCCCTGAACGAGTATAACAAAGTTCCCTGATCGAGTATAACAAAGTCCCCTGATAGAGTATAACATTGTTCCCTGATCGAGTAAGGCAAAGTTCACTGATCTAGAATAAAAAAGTCCCCTGATCAAGTATAACAAAGCCCCCTCATCGAGTATAACAAAGCCCCCTGATCGAGTATAACAATGGGCCCTGATCAAGTATAACAAAGTCCCCTAATCGAGTATAACAAAGTCCCCTAATCGAGTATAACAAAGGCCCCTTATCGAGTATAACAAAGGCCCCTCATCGAGTACAACAAAGGGCCCTGATCAAGTATAACAAAGTCCCCTGATCGTGTATAACAAAGTCCCCTAATCGAGTATAACAACTGCCCCTTATCGAGTACAACAAAGGCCCCTGGTCGAATATAACAAAGTCCCCTGATCAAGAATAACAAAGAAAACTGATCGAGTATAACAAAGTCCCCAGATCCAGTATAACAAAGTCCCCTGATAGAGTAAAACAAAGGCCCCTCATCGAGTATAACAAAGTCCCCTGATAGAGTATAACAAAGTCCACTGATCCAGTATAACAAAGACCCTTGGTCGAGCATAACAAAGTGCCCTGATCGAGTATAACAAAGTCCCCTGATCAAGTATAAGAAAGCCCCTCATCGAGTATAACAAAGTCCCCTTATCGAGTATAACAAAGTCCCCTGATCGAGTATAACAATGGCCCCTTATCGAGTATAACAATGGCCCCTGATCGAGTACAACAAAGCCCCCTGATGGAGTACAACAATGACCCCTGATCGAGTATAACAAAGTCGCCTGATCGAGTATAACAAAGGCTCCTCATCGAATACAACAAAGGCTCCTGATCGAGTATAACAAAGTCCCCTGATCGAGTATATCAAAGTCCAGATCGAATATAACAAAGGCCCCTGATCGAGTATAACAAAGTCCCCTGATTGAGCAACAGCCCCCTCATCGAGTATAACAAAGGCCCCTGATCGAGTATATATATAACAAAGTCCCCTGGATTGTGTATAACAAATTCCCTGATCGAGTATAACAAAGCCCCCTTCATCGAGTATAACAAAGTCCCCTCATCGAGTATAACAAAGGCCCCTTATCGAGTATAACAAAGGCCCCTGATCGAGTATAACAAATTCCCCTGATCGAGTATAACAAAGTCCCCTCATCGAGTATAGCAATGTCCCCTGATCGAGTATTTTAAAGTCACTCATCGAGTATAACAACGTCCACTAATCTGCCCTGATCAACTATAACAAAGTCCCCTGATCGAGTATAACAAAGTCCCCTGATCGAGTAAAAGAAAGTCCCCTGATCGAGTATAGCAAATTCCCCTAATCGAGTATAACAAAGTCCCCTGATCGAGTATAACAAAGGCCCCTTATCGAGTATAACAAAGTCCCCTGATTGTGAATAACAAAGTCCCCTGATCGAGTATAACAAAGCCCCTTCATCGAGTTTAACAAAGTCCCCTCATCGAGTATAACAAAGGCCCCTTATCGAGTATAACAAAGGGCCCTGATCGAGTATAACAAATTCCCCTGATCGAGTATAACAAAGTCCCCTCATCGAGTATAGCAATGTCCCCTGATCGAGTATTTTAAAGTCACTCATCGAGTATAACAAAGTCCACTAATCTGCCCTGATCAACTATAACAAAGTCCCCTGATCGAGTATAACAACGTCCCCTGATCGAGTAAAACAAAGTCCCCTGATCGAGTATAGCAAATTCCCCTAATCGAGTATAACAAAGTCCCCTGATCGAGTATAACAAAGGCCCTTTATCGAGTATATAACAAAGCCCTCATCGAGTATAGACAAAGTCCCCTGAACGAGTATAGCAAAGTCCCCTGAACGAGTATAACAAAGTCCCCTGATCGAGTATATTAAAGTCCCCTTATCGAGTATAACAAAGTCCCCTCATAGAGTATAACAAAGCCCCCTCATCGCGTATAACAAAGTCACCTGAACGAGTATAACAAAGATCCCTAATCGAGTATAACAAAGGCCCCTCATCGAGTAAAACAAAGCACCCTCATCGAGTATAACAAAGTCCCCTTATCGAGTATAACAATGACCTTTATCGAGTATAACAATGGCCCTTATCGAGTATAAAAAAGGCCCCTGATCGAGTGCAACAAAGTCCTCTATCGAGTATAACAAAGCCCTCACGAGTATATATATTAAAATCCCTCATCGAGTATAACAAAGTCCCCTCATCGAGTATAACAAAGCCCCCTGGTCGAGTATAACAAAGTCCCCTGATCGAGTATAACAAAGTCACCTGAACGAGTATAACAAAGTCCCCTGAACGAGCATAACAAAGATCCCTGATCGAGTATAACAAAGTCCCCTGATAAAGTAGAACAAAGATCCCTGATCGGGTATAACAAAGTCCCCTGATCGTGTATAACAAAGCCCCCTCATCGAGTATATTAAAGTCCCCTGATCGAGTATAACAAAGTCCACTAATCTAGAATAACAAAGTCCCCTGATCAAGTATAACAAAGCCACTTGATCGAGTAGTAACAAAGCCCCCTCATCGAGTATAACAAAGGGCCCTGATCGAGTATAACCAGAATTCCCTCAACAGGTATATAGAGATCCCTGATGAAATTATAACAAAGCCCCCCTCATCGAGTATAACAAAGTCCCTGATCGAGTATAACAAATTCCCCTGATCAAGTATAACAAAGTCCCCTCATCGAGTATAACAAAGGCCCCTTATCGAGTATAACAAAGGCCCCAGATCGAGTATAAGAAATTCCCCTGATCGAGTATAACAAAGTCCCTCATCGAGTATAGCAATGTCCCCTGATCGAGTATTTTAAAGTCCCTCATCGAGTATAACAAAGTCCACTAATCTGCCCTGATCAACTATAACAAAGTCCCCTGATCGAGTATAACAAAGTCCCCTGATCGAGTAAAACAAAGTCCCCTGATCGAGTGTAACAAATTCCCCTGATCGAGTATAACAAATTCCCCTCATCGAGTATAACAAAGGCCCCTTATCGAGTATAACAAACTTCCCTGATCGAGTATAGCAAAGTCCCCTCATAGAGTATAACACAGCCCCCTCATCGAGTATAACAAAGTCACATGACCGAGTATAAGAAAGCCCCCTGAACGAGTATAACAAAGATACCTGATCGAGTATAACAAAGGCCCCTTATCGAGTATGACAAAGTTTCCTGATCGAGTGTAATAGAGGCCCCTGATCGAGTATAACAAAGTCCCCTCATCAAGAATAACAAAGCCCCTCATCGGAAATTACCAATAAAGGCCCCTCGCCGAAAGGTACAACAAAGGCCCCTCATCGAGGTAACAAAAGTCCCTCATCAAAAGACCAAAGCCCTCATCGAGTATAACAAAATCTGATCGAAGTATAACGGTCCCCTGATCCAAGTATAACAAATTCACCTAAGTGAGAATTAACAAAAATCCCTCATCCCGAGTATAACAAGGGCCCTTATCGAGGTATAACAAAAGCCCCTGATCGAAGGTATAGCAAAGTCCCTGATCCCAGGTATAGCAAAGTCCCTAATCGGTATAAAAAGTCCCTCATCAAAATTATAACCGAGTCCCCTTATCGAGTCTGTAAAGTCCTCATCGAGTATAGCCAATGTCCCTGATCGAGGTATTTTTACAAGGTCTCATCGGTATAACAAAGTCCAGTAATCTGCCTGATCCCAGCAATAACAAAGTCCAGTCGAGTATAGCAAAGTCCCTGATCGAGTATAAAAAGTCCCCTCATCGAGTATAACAAAGTCCCCTTATCTAGTATAACAAAGTCACCCGAACGAGTATAACAAAGCCCCCTGAACGAGTACAACAAAGATGCCTGATCGAGTATAACAAAGTCCCCTGATAGAGGATAACAAAGTTCCCTGATCGAGTAAGGCAAAGTCCCCTGATCGAGTATATTAAAGTCCCCTGATCGAGTATAACAAAGTCCACTTATTTAGTATAACAAATTCCCCTGATCAAGTATAACAAAGCCCCTGATCGAGTATAACAAAGTCCCCTCATCGAGTATAACAAAGGGCCCTGATCAAGTATAACAAAGTCCTCTGGTCGAGTATAACAAAGTCCCATAATCGAGTATAACAACTGCCCCTTATCGAGTACAACAAAGGCCCCTGGTCGAGTATAACAAAGTCCCCTGATCAAGAATAACAAAGAAAACTGATCGAGTATAACAAAGTCCCCAGATCCAGTATAACAAAGTCCCCTAATAGAGTAAAACAAAGGCCCCTCATCGAGTATAACAAAGTCACCTGATAGAGTATAACAAAGTCCACTGATCCAGTATAACAAAGACCCTTGGTTGAGCATAACAAAGTCCCCTGATCGAGTATAACAAAGTCCCCTGATCAAGTAAAACAAAGCCCCTCATCGAGTATAATAAAGTCCCCTTATCGAGTATAACAAAGTCCCCTGATCGAGTATAACAATGGCCCCTTATCGAGTATAACAATGGCCCCTGATCGAGTACAACAAAGCCCCCTGATCGAGTACAACAATGACCCCTGATCGAGTATAACAAATTCGCCTGATCGAGTATAACAAAGGCTCCTCATCGAGTATAACAAAGTCCTCTGATCGAGTATATCAAAGTCCAGATCGAATATAACAAAGGCCCCTGATCGAGTATAACAAAGTTCCCAGATTGAGTATAACAAAGTCCTCCGATCGAGTATAACAAATGCCCCTGATCGAGTATAACAAAGTCCCCTGATAGAGTATAACAAAGCCCCCTCATCGAGTATAACAAAGGCCCCTGATCGAGCATAACAAAGTCCCCTGATTGTGTATAACAAAGTCCCCTGATCGAGCATAACAAAGCCCCCTCATCAAGTATAACAAAGTCCCCTCATCGAGTATAACAAAGGCCCCTTATCGAGTATAACAAAGGCCCCTGATCGAGTATAATAAATTCCCTTGATCGAGTATAACAAAGTCCCCTCATCGAGTATAGCAATGTCCCCTGATCGAGTATTTTAAAGTCCCTCATCGAGTATAACAAAGTCCACTAATCTGCCCTGATCAACTATAACAAAGTCCCCTGATCGAGTATAACAAATTCCCCTGATCGAGTAAAACAAAGTCCCCTGATTGAGTATAACAAATTCCCCTGATCGAGTATAACAAAGTCCCCTCATCGAGTATAACAAAGGCCCCTTATCGAGTATAACAAAGCCCCCTCATCGAGTATAGACAAAGTCCCCTGATCGAGTATAACAAAGTCCCCTCATCGAGTATAACAAAGCCCCCTCATCGAGTATATTAAAATCCCCTCATCGTGTATAACAAAGTCCCCTCATCGAGTATAACAAAGCCCCCTGATCGAGTATAACAAAGTCCCCTGATCGAGTATAACAAAGTCACCTGAACGAGTATAACAAAGCCCCCTGAAAGAGTATAACAAAGATCCCTGATCGAGTATAACAAAGTCCCCTGATAGAGTAGAACAAAGATCCCTGATCGAGTATAACAAAGTCCCCTGATCGAGTATAACAAAGTCGCCTAATCGGGTATAACAAAGTCGCCTGATCGAGTATAACAAAGCCCCCTCATCGAGTATATTAAAGTCCCCTGATCGAGTATAACAAAGTCCACAAATCTAGTATAACAAAGTCCCCTAATCAAGTATAACAATGCCACTTGATCGAGTAGTAACAAAGCCCCTTGATCGAATATAACAAAGGGCACTGATCGAGTATAACAAAGTCCCCTGATCGAGTATAACAAAGTCCCCTGATCGAGTATAACAAAGTCCACTGATCGAGTATAACAAATTCCCCTAATCGAGAATAACAAAGCCCCCTGACAGAGTATAACAAAGATCCCTGATCGAGTATAACAAAGTCTCCTGATAGAGTATAACAAAGTCCGCTGATCGAGTATAACAAAGTCCCCTGATCGGGTATAGCAAATTCCCCTGATCGAATATATTAAATTCCATGATCGAGTATAACAAAGTCCACTCATCGAGTATAACAAAGTCCTCTGATTGAGAATAAGAAAGTCTCCTGATCGCGTATAACAAAGTCCCCTGATCGAGTATAACAAAGCCCCCGGAACGAGTATAACAAAGATCCCTGATCGAAGATAACAAAGTCCCCTGATAGAGTATAACAAATTCCCCTGAACGAGTATAACAAAGTCCCCTGATAGAGTATAACAAAGCCCCCTCATCGAGTATAACAAAGTCCCCTGATCGAGTATAGCAAATTCCCCTGATCGAGTACAACAAAGTCCCCTCATCGAGTATAACAAAGGCCCCTTATCGAGTATAACAAAGGCCCCTGATCGAGTATAACAAATTCCCCTGATCGAGTATAACAAAGTCCCCTCATCGACTATAGCAATGTCCCCTGATCGAGTATTTTAAAGTACCTCATCGAGTATAACAAAGTCCACTAATCTGCCCTGATCAACTATAACAAAGTCCCCTGATCGAGTATAACAAAGTCCCCTGATCGAGTATAACAAAGTCCCCTGATCGAGTATAACAAATTCCCCTGATCGAGTATAACAAAGTGCCCTCATCGAGTATAACAAAGGCCCCTTATCGAGTATAATAAACTTCCCTGATCGAGTATAGCAAAGTCCCCTCATAGAGTATAACACAACCCCCTCATCGAGTATAACAAAGTCACATGACCGAGTATAAGAAAGCCCCTGATCAGAGGTAAAACAAGAGTCCCTGATCCGGAGTATAACAAATTCCTGATCGAGTATAACAAAAGTCCCCTCATCGAGTATAACGAGCTACTTATCGAGTATAACAAACTTCCTGATCGAGTATAGCAAAGTCCCTAATAAGTATAACGACTCATCGGGTATAACAAGTTACATGACCAGTATAACAAAGCCCCTGAACGAGTATAACAAAAGATCCCTGATAAAAGGGTATAACAAAGGCCCCTTATCGAGTATAACCAAGTTTCCTGATCGAGTGTAATAAAGGCCCCTGATCGAGTATAACAAAGTCCCGTGATCGAGTACAACAAAGGCCCCTGATCGAGTACAATAAAGGCCGATCATCGAGTACAACAAAGGCCCCTAATCGAGTATAACAAAGTCCCCTCATCAAGAATAACAAAGCCCCTCATCGAGTATAACAAAATCCCCTGATCAAGTATAACAGTCTCCTGATCAAGTATAACAAATTCCCCTAAGTGAGAATAACAAAGTCCCCTCATCGAGTATAACAAAGGCCCCTTATCGAGTATAACAAAGCCCCCTTATCGAGTATGACAAAGTCACCTGAACGAGTATAACAAAGCCCCCTGAACGAGTATAACAAAAATGCCTGATCGAGTAAAACAAAGTCCCCTGATAGAGGATAACAAAGTTCCCTGATCGAGTAAGGCAAAGTCCCCTGATCGAGTATATTAAAGTCCCCTGATCGAGTATAAAAAAGTCCACTCATCTAGTATAACAAAGTCCCCTGATCAAGTATAACAAAGCCCCCTGATCGAGTATAACAAAGTCCCCTCATCGAGTATAACAAAGGGCCCTGATCAAGTATAACAAAGTCCCATGATCGAGTATAACAAAGTCCCCTAATCGAGTATAACAACTGCCCCTTATCGAGTATAACAAAGGCCCCTGATCGAGTACAACAAAGGCCCCTGGTCGAGTATAACAAAGTCCCCTGATCGAGAATAACAAAGAAAACTAATCGAGTATAACAAAGTCCCCAGATCCAGTATAACAAAGTCCCCTGATAGAGTAAAACAAAGGCCCCTCATCGAGTATAACAAAGTCCCCTGATAGAGTATAACAAAGTCCACTGTTCCGGTATAACAAAGACCCTTGGTCGAGCATAACAAAGTCCCCTGATCGAGTATAATAAAGTCCCCTGATCAGGTATAACAAAGCCCCTCATCGAGTATAACAAAGTCCCCTTATCGAGTATAACAAAGTTCCCTGATCGAGTATAACAATGGCCCCTTATCGAGTATAACAATGGCCCCTGATCGAGTACAACAAAGCCCTCTGATCGAGTACAACAATGACCCCTGATCGAGTATAACAAAGTCGCCTAATCGAGTATAACAAAGGCTCCTCATCGAATATAACAAAGGCCCCTATTCGAGTATAACAAAGTCCCTGATCGAGTATATCAAAGTCCCGATCGAATATAACAAAGGCCCCTGTTCGAGTATAACAAAGTCCCCAGATTGAGTATAACAAAGTCCCTCGATCGAGTATAACAAAGGCCCCTGATCGAGTATAGTAAAGTCCCCTGTTTGTGTATAACAACGTCCCCTGATCGAGTATAACAAAGGCCCCTGATCGAGTAAAACAAAGTCCCCTGATTGTGTATAACAAAGTCCCCTGATCGAGTATAACATAGGCCCCTCGTCGAGTATAGCAAAGTCCCCTGATCGAGTATATTAAAGTCCCCTGATCGAGTATAACAAAGTCCACTGATCTGCCCTCATCAACTATAACAAAGTCCCCTAATCGAGTATAACAAAGTCCCCTGATCGAGTATAACAAAGTCCCCTGAAGGAGTATAACAAATTCCCGTGAGTAAAGTATAAAAAAGTCCCCTCATCGAGTATAACAAAGGCCCCTTATCGAGTATAACAAAGGCCCCTCATCGAGTACAACAAAGGCCCGTGATCGAGTATAAGAAAGTCGCCTGATCAAGTATAATAAAGCCCCCTCATCGAGTATAACAAAGTCCCCTGATCGAGTATAGCAAAGTCCCCTCATCGAGTATAACAAAGTCCCCTGATCGAGTATAACAAGTCCCCTGATCGAGTATAACAAAGTCCCCTGATCGAATAAAACAAAGTCCACTGATCAGGTATATCAAAGTCCCCTGATCGAGTATAACAAAGTCCGCTAATCGAGTATAACAAAGCCCCCTGTTCGAAAATAACAAAATCCCCTGATCGAGTGTAAGAAAGTCTCCTGAACGAGTATAACAAAGATCCCTGATCGAGTATAACAAAGTCCCCTGATAGAGAATAACAAAGCCCCCTCATCGAGTATAACAAAGTCACCTGACCGAGTATAACAAAGCCCCCAGAACGAGTATAACAAAGATCCCTGATCGAGTATAACAAAGTCCCCTGATAGAGTATAACAAACTTCCCTGACAGAGTAAAGCAAAGTCCCCTAATAGAGTATAACAAAGCCCCCCTCATCGAGTAAAACAAAGTCACCTGACCGAGTATAACAATGCCCCCTGAACGAGTATAACAAAGATCCCTGATCGAGTATAACAAAGGCCCCTTATCCCCTTATCAAGTATAACAAAGTTCCCTTATCGAGTGTAATAAAGGCCTCTAATCGAGTATAACAAAGGCCCCTCATCGAGTACAACAAAGGCCCCTGATCGAGTATAACAAAGTCCCCTCATCAAGAATAACAAAGCCCCTCATCGAGTATAACAAAATCCCCTGATCGAGTATAACAAAGTCCCCTGATCAAGAATAACAAATTCCCCAAATCGAGAATAACAAAGTCCCCTCATCGAGTATAACAAAGGCCCCTTATCGAGTATAACAAAGCCCCATGATCGAGTATAGCAAAGTCCCCTAATCGAGTATATTAAAGTCCCCTGATCGAGTATAACAAATTCCACTGATCGAGTAT
>NW_024714753.1:0-19243 GCF_018991925.1 Homarus americanus
ATCAGTGCTTCGTTTCGGTGCTTGCTACCTACAGATAAAAGAGTCAAGCAAGCAAAAGAATATTATAAGTGACAAAGCTAATGTTACATAATTCCTCGTTATTTATTCCTTCTTCTTCTTCTTCTTCTTCTTCTTCTTCTTCTTCTTCTTCATGGTGCTGGCTTGTTTCGTATGGTATGTTGTGGGTGGTGTGATGGTGGTAATGGTAGGCTGATGGTGGTAGGAAAAATTGCTATATTAACTTTCACACTCATCACTCACTCCTCCTCCTCCTCCTCCTCCTCCTCCTCCTCCCTCCTCCCTCCTCCTCTCCCTCCTCCTCCCTCCTTCTCCTCCTCCTCCTCTAAGACATTTAAAAAGAGGAATTAGAAAAGAAAAGGGGGGGAGGGCGAATGAATGAAGTGGGAGACATAAAGAAAGTGAGATCCAAGAAACACAGAGAGAAATACGCAGAAACACGCAAAAACGAAAATAAAAAAGAAGACCAGAGCAACACAGAATAAGAGAGACGTATATAACAGGTCTCATAACATAGGAGTAAAAAAATGGTGGCGTGAAAAAAGTGAGTGTAGCAGTACCGCCACCACCACCTGCTTCCTGCTACTGCCAGCACCACAGCACCACATAGCTACCACCACCACCGCCTGCACCACAAGTACCACCAGCACCACCGCCAGCCCACCAGCACCACCAGCACCACCAGCACCACCCACCAGCACCACCACCAGCACCACCACCAGCACCCCCCCAGCACCACCAGCACCACCACCACCACCACCACCAGCACCACCACCACCACCAGCACCACCAGCACCACCACCACCACCACCAGCACCACCACAACTACACCAGCACCACCACCAGCACCACCACCAGCGCCACCACCAGCGCCACCACCACCACCACCACCACCAGCACCAGCACCAGCACCACCTTCCAGGACATTCACGACTTGGGCGAGGAAGGAATAACGATGGTTTTAACCACGTGCATTTCCATTATTGCCACACCTCAGGCCCTCCTTCTCTCCTCGTCCCTCTTCACTGGTCTCCTTCCCTCCTCCGGCCCTCCTTCCTGACTCTCAGCTTCCCTCCTCGGCCCCTCCTTCGGGCCCTCCTTCCTCCTCAGTCCCTCCTTCCTGACTCTCCTTCCCTCCTCGGTCCACTCTTTGTTCCTTCCTCTCCGTCCCTCCTTCTGACTCTCTCTTCCTCCTCCGTCCTTCCTCCTGACTCTCGTCCTTCTGTCCCTCCTCCTGACTCTCCGTCCACTCGTTGCTGGCTCTTCCACCAACGGAAGTGAGCTGTCCCAATTCGCTTCTATCCTTTCCTGTATTCCCTCCGTTATATACCATCTGAAGAATTTTTGCTTTATCTGTTTTCTTATTCCTTCTACCTCATTCTTCTACCCCTATTCTTTCTACCCCCTCCCCCCTCCACTTACCCTATAGAGAAAAGTACTCTAACATCCTTTCACTCTTTCTCCTCTCTCATTCACCTCCTGTTATCCCTCTTCCTCCCTCCTTCCACTCCTCCTCTCCATACTCTTAAGAAATAGCTCTCACACCCTCTCCTCTCCTCCTCTCACTTTCTCTCTTATCCACCTATACCCCTCCTCCCTCCCTCCCTACCTACCTCCTTACCTCCTGCCTCCCTACCCCTCCCCTCCCACAGCCAGGTCAGGCAGACACCCCCAGCAACCTCTTTTACTATATCTCTACCTTCCTCTCGTCTTGTACATACTTTACACCTCAGTTAAATTCGTCCATGAGACAGGACGTAGGGTAGTATTGTACTCGAGGCTGAGGTTTGAGTCACTGTTGTGTGAGTTCACTTACTGTTGTCGGAAGGGCCTCGCAGCTGCCTGTTGTTTGAGGTTGTATTAAATATGGAACGAGACGTTAGGAAGACACGGATGGAGGACGTAGAGTTGTTGAGGCGGTGTGGGTTGGGTGGGTGGGTGGATGGGGTGTGGTTGGATGGGGTGGGTGGATGGAGGTGAGGTGGGGTACGGGGGTGCATCGATTGTGTTGGGGTTGAAATGTCTGAGAGTTTCTTCTTAAAGGGATTGGTTGAGAGAGAGAAGAGGAGCAATAATCACGTCATACAGTACGTCCATAAGGCAATAAGTGCAGTGTCAGTCATCCGCGTTGGTGTCAGGTTCAGGAGGGTGTTTAGGAGGCACCAGAGGCACCAAAAGTTCTCGGACCCACCATAGGACACTAAACTGAAAGGGTCGTCGATGGTGTTCATCACGAGGCAGATACTGATGCGAAGGAGGAGGACGAGGAGAGGAAGGAGAAGGAGGGAGGACGAGGGAGAGAAGGAGGAGGAGGAAGGAGGGAAGGAGGAGGACGAGGAGGAGGAGGAGGAAGGAGGACGAAGGAGAAGAGGAGGAGGAAGTATCTTGTGGAAAGAGCACAGAAGCTTCCATGAGGAAGCTTAAATACAAGCTTCCATAGGAAGCTTAAACACAGAAGCTTCCATGAGAGTTTAAAGATAAGGAAAGTCATGTTCATCTCCCAAGTGGCTATGCTGTACATCTTTCCTTCCTGGTGTTATTGTTGTGTGTGTGTGTGTGTGTGTGTGTGTGTGTGTGTGTGTGTGTGTGTGTGTGTGTGTGTGTGTGTGTGTGTGTGTGTGTGTGTGTGTGTGTGTGTGTATCTATAAATGTAGTCCATGTGCGTTTTGTATCAGGGTTATGTATATATTCATGAAATATAGACCCAAACACGCTCACGCACTTATACTGCATACATACATACACAAACTCAAGTTATAGAACACACACACACACACACACTACTACTACTACACAGCTCTGTCACGTAGAACCTATAGGGAACAGTAACTAGTGCCTACCAGGAATCATCTCGACCGGAAATATTCCCGTTGTAACTTGGAATCTGTAATTTCCTAATACTGGAAGGGTGCAGTCAACATCTTCCGGGTTCCAGGCTGTGAGGGTGTATGGAAGGGGATGGAGTGAGGCGATGATGAAGGAGGGAGATGTGGAGGGTGTGAGAGAGAGGATGGAGGTATAGGGAAGGAGGTGAAGGAAGGAGAGGCAGGAAGGAAGGAAGGAGGAGGGAGGGAGTTGATTTTGTGTTTGAGAATTGATAGATTGGAGAGAGGTGAGAGGAGGGAGGAGGAAGGACACTACAGTACTGTGCAGATATTATACCAGAATTACAGGTTTCATTTCGTCACATTACAGGCAAGGATTACAGTTACAGCACTCAAATTACAGCCGAGATTTACTTCCGTTACAGTTGGGGTTGAGTCAAATACTGTACCAGGATTACAGTCATGATATTACAAGAGTTACAGCTATAATACTAGAGTTACAGCTATAAAATACAGGGTTTACAGCTACAGTATATCAAGGTTACAGCTGTACTATACTGTGTGATGGAGTGATGTTGTATAGATAAAGACCGTTGTGTTCCCAGTTACAGCCTTCATGTACCAGGAAGCTTGTTATATTACATCAGATTACAGTCATAGTGCACAGGAGGGTACAGGACAGATTCGACGTATTGTACTGTATGTGTAGATTTGTTTATGATTTATTTGTGCTTTATTTGTTTTTATTTTGTATTTTTGTTGCTGTATCGAAATATTTATTATTATGTTACGCCTCTTCGGTTTATTTAATTAATTACTTTTATTTTATGCTCATTTTTATTTTTATTAATTCGTTTATTTGTTTACCTTAATAAACTGTATGTATGTATATGTATGTATGTATGTATGTATGTATGTATGTATGTATGTATGTATGTATATATGTATTTGTGTATGTATGTATGTATGTATGTATGTATGTATAGTGGATGCCAGTATATAAACAGAAGAGTCAGGTCATATTTTCCCTTCATCTATATGTGGCTGGCAATATCTCTTAGTCTTTTAATCAGACCTGAATTTCTCTTTTTTACCAACACAATATATATTATTTATGTTCGTCCTGACAACACCCATTTTCCCCTGCAATTCTATTTTCCACCATATTTGTTTTACATCTCATACATATTGGAATTATTTTCAGTATTGCGATAATTATTGTCTTTATCTGCCTTCCTCTCTCTCTATCTCTTCGTCTCCTTTCTTACTCTTTCTTTATCTAATAACTCTATATATCTTCCCTATTTTCATGTATCTCCTGTTTTTGGGTTGAAATTACCTGTACACCCACCTGTTGTGTTAATTAATCCCTCTACCTATTTACACCTGCCTCCCCAAGTGTTGTTTCCTAGTTAATTTTCCATGATTACTAATCCTGAATATTTTCCTATTTTCACTTATTTTTCTTCATCAATTTCGGTTTTTTCTTTCTAATTAGTCCTCCTTACCTGTCTCTAATTACCTCGTGTTCTTCCCTCATTCATTATTTTCTCTTTCAGGTATTTTTTTTATGCAGTAATCTTCTCTTAACTATCATATCCGTTTTCATATTCGTTCTTTACTACTCTGTTCGTTTAGGGTTGAACATTTATGTCTCTTGAACACTTGTAGTTTGAACACTTCTATTAATTACTTCCTTATTGATCTCTATTGAACAAAATAACGTTGTGTTTACTGCCGAAATTAGCTGTATATTATTTTTTTTACTGCCATGTAAACACTTTTTTCTTTTAACTTTTATATAGTTTAAAGTATCACAAACGTTTCCTAACCTAACCCTAGCCTAACTGCCTAACCTAACCTAACCTAACTTCCTAACCTAACCTGTTGTTTTTATTGCTGGCGCTGTTTAGGTAGAAATATATAAATATGTAGTCGGTAAATAAATTAAGGAAAAATATTGGTTTCAAATTGTTTCTACGTATGTGTGTATGTATATGTATGTATGTATGTATGTATGAAGGGGTCACACACACACACACACACACACACACACACACACACACACACACACACACACACACACTATATTTTTACCACACACCTGCACTCTCCCTCTGTCCCTCTCCCTTCTCTCTCTTTCCCTCTCTCTCCTCTCCCTTCGTCCCTCTCTTACAATCACTGTTCCTCCTCCACCACCCTCCTCTCCCTCTCTTTCCGCTCTCAGCCTCTCCTCTTTCCCACCGCCCGTTTCAAATGTCCTCCACCCCCTCTCTCTCCTCTCTCTCCTCTTCTCACCCTCCCCTACCCCTCCCTGTTGACTCCCCCCTCCCTCTCCCAATTTTATTCTGTGTATTTTCAATCTTCGCTGTCCTCCTCCTCCTCCTCCTCCCCCCCTCCTCCTCCTCCCCTCCTCCTCCTCCTCCTCCTCCCTCCTCCTCCCCCTCCTCCCTCCCCTCCTCCCCTCCTCCTCCTCCTCCTCCCTCCCCCCTCCTCCCCTTCCTCTTCTCCCCTTCCTCCTCCTCCTCCTCTTGGTCGCTTCCTTAAGGCTTGGGTCACAGGGGCAGTTCTGGAGGTTGTTTCCTTTCCCACAATTAAAGCGACAGTTTATGTTGGTGTTTGTGATGCTTCAGGTTTTATGAGCTAGTCGCGTTGTCCTCTTTCTTTCTTTCTTTCTTTCTTTCTTTCTTTCTTTTTGTTCTTCATCAGCTGTCACAACCTAAAGTCCTCGTCACAACCTTAAGTCTGACGTCACAGCCTCAAGTCTGACGTCACTACTCAAGTCTGACGTCACAACAGAGTTAGTCGTCACAACCTCAGGCGTCACAACCTTAAGTCTGACGTCACAACTGAAGTTAGTCGTCACAACCTTAAGTCTGACGTCACAACCTCAAGTCTGACGTCACAACCTCAGTCTGACGTCACAACCTCAAGTCAGTCGTCACAACCTCAAGCCAGGTGTCAGAAGATGGAATAATGAGTAAATAAGGAAGATAAGAGAAGAAATGGAGCAAAAAGGAGAATAAGAACCGCTTGATTGGAAGAAAATGCAGTGTGAAGTGGAGGTGGAGAGAATTAACAGAAGAAAGGAAGATGAGAAGGAGAAGAAGAGATAAGACAGAAAGAGGCAAGAGAAGGAGAAAAGAAGAGGCGATACAGGGAGAGAAGAGGTGTGGAGGAAGAAGCTGACACAGGGAGAAAAGGTGGGAGAGAGAGTGATAAGGAGGAGGGAAGAAGAAAGAAAGGAGGAAGGAGGAAGAGGATGTACCGCTGCAGCAGAAGGAGTACAAGTTCAGGTTAATGATGGACATAAGGTGTGGTGTGTTGCGCCCGTGACCCACTCATCCACACACTCACTGTAGCTCTCCTCGCCTCCTCCTCCTCCTCCTCCTCCTCCTCCTCCTCCTCCTCCTCCTCCTCCTCCTCCTCCTCCTCCTCCTCCTCCTCCTCCTCCTCCTCCTCTTCTTCTTCCTTTCCTCCCCTCCCCCCACGATGGATCACCTTGACTACTTCCAATGGATCATTGTCCTGATGGTTTGTCACCTGACCGATAGATGGAGTGACTCTCTCTCTCACCTTTAATTAATTCTGATCAGGTCTATGTCTGTCTGTCTGTCTGTCTGTCTGTCTGTCTTTCTGTCTGTCTGTCTGTCTGTCTGTCTGGCTGGCTGGCTGGCTGGCTGGCTGGCGCTGGCTGGCTGGCTGGCTGGCTGGCTGGCTGTGCTGTCTTTGATCAGCTGTGAACATGGGTAAACACTGGCTTATATTTTGATAGAATTTTTTGAGACAAGTGGACGAAAAAAAATTACTCTAACCTAACCTATCTTAAACTTACCTTACCTAATCTTACCTTACCTTACCTCATACCTTACCATACCTTACCTTACTACCTTACCTTACCTTACTTAACCTAGCCTTACCTTACCTTACCTTACCTTACCTTACCTTACCTTACTACCCTAACCTAACCTGACAGAAATCATAGTGAAATTATAACACAGAAGTAAAGTGGTGTGAGTGAGTGAGTGAGTGCGTTAGTAAGGTGTGTCGGCAGTGGTGAGCGTGTTCCTGGCCCGTTACCTCACCTGCCTTCTAATGTTGCCAGTATTAGTGCCTCCAGGTGCCAGAGCCAGCGCTGTGTTATTGGGTGAGCAAGACTGGCTATCTGTGTAATTGTGAACACGGATAATGGTTGATACAGAGGAGAATAAGGTGTGTGTGTGTGTTGTGTGTGTGTGTGTGTGTGTGTGTGTGTGTGTGTGTGTGTGTGTGTGTGTGTGTGTGTGTGTGTGTGTGTGTGTGTGTGTGTGTGTGTGTGTGTGTGTGTGTGTGTGTGTGTTTGCAGTTACTTCCTAAACACACCTTAAACAAAATAGGGAAAGAATCATTTTAAAATAGTCCGACACTTTTTACTATTCTTTTTTAATATCAGACTAGGAAAGTGATCTCGTCTCGATTGCGCCAACTGTACATGAACACTGTTGTTGGATGGACAGCTTTTCTCAGTTTTGATAGGGGGCTTTTTTTTATCCGTTTGGCTGCAGTTGTAAGATTGTAACAAAGCAAATACAGACAGGTCGAGAGAGAGAGGGCTCGCTGGCCAGCATTGTTTACCTGGCTCTCAACATAAAACGAGTCTCCTCGGTCATTATCTCAAAAAACACAGTCGTATCCTCCTTCTCCTCACTTCCACTTCTTTATAAACGTTATCCCTTCAAAATGATCGTAAATAAAGCCAGAGTGAGAGTAAAGAAAAAGAAAAAAAAAAACCTCAGATATTTTTGTATGCTTGGACACATAAATTTTCATTAGAGAAAACATATAATTGACAGTCATCCCGCGTTTGCAGTGATCTTGATCTTGATAGCAATCAAGTCGGGACGCACTTCACCGTAAAAATTACGACACAAATTGCAGGGTTCATCCGGGCAGGTCAGGAGAACAAGGTATGCAATCGGCCTATACACCCCATACTTTTCATCTTCATTTATCTGCTGCATGTACACCACGCGGCAGGTCGGGACTCAGAAGACATTTATCCTTATTTAGCAGCATCAGCCTGTGCTTGGGGCCACTAATTCCGTGTTATTATATTACTGGGGTCTGAGTGGGCTCGCCCTGCGTATGTTGTGGCTTCAATTTACTTCAAGTGTTGCTAATCAGACGTCTTGGGTTTCTGAAAGTCTTGGTTTGGGCAGCGCTGGTTATTCTGGTAGTGAGAACCGTGTTGTGGTTTTGTGATGTTACCACCAAGGGTGGGTAGATAGATAGATGATATGGTGAATGTTTGGCTGAATGATGGCCGGGATGATTATCTAGAATGTTGGGGTGAAGAATTCTGGCTGATGTTATCAGTAAGAAACCTATGGCCCATAATGTTGGTCGAGGTGATAAGTCGAGCTTGTTCATATAGGGAGTTAGTGCTGGTCTGAGTATTGACCTGAAAGAACAAACGATGTCTCTGAACATATAAGTGAAATCAGATCAACTTGGTGGTGGACTGTGGGGCGATCGTATCGTTGGGCTCCCTTGCTCCAAGCAATTCTAGCTGGATCTTTTATTTATGTGTTGGTGATGAGAAAGCCCTCGGTTGCTGGTGAATATAAATTAATAAGAAGAAACATTCCCCGGAACAGGGTGAGGAAGGTCTCTGGTGGTATGAGCTCCGACTTTTTGTCCGTCAAATGTCCCGATTCCGGATAAAATGAAGTCAGGAGGAGAACGACGGAAATAAACAGAGGACTACCAGGAGACCAGTCACTGAGTTCTCAAGATTTGGCTCTAATTCACTTGTCATTTTTTTTTTTTTTGCTGAGTTTTCATTTTCTTTGTTCTCTCCTCTTTTCTTCTTTTCTGTTGTCTCGTTTTTAATTTCTTCATCTCTTTTCTTCTTTTCCTCCTTATGCCTCTCCTCCGTCTTCCTTTCCTTCAATTTTAATCTGTATTATTTTTGTTGCTCATCATTATCACCTTTCTCTCTCTCTCTCTCTCTCTCTCTCTCTCTCTCTCTCTCTCTCTCTCTCTCTCTCTCTCTCTCTCTCTCTCTCTCTCTCTCTCTCTCTCTCCACCCTCATTATCTATCATCTCATCCTCCCAACTATCACTTCACATATTATCTCTTTAAACTTGGTATTGTCTCTCTGTCTCTCAGCTCCTTCATTATCACCTCATGTCTTCTCATTATATCTCACCTCCTCCTCCCTCGTTAATTTCTCCGCCCTCACCCCTTGAAAAACCTCCTCCTTATATTCATCGTGTTACCTCCACCACTTTCCACCCTCTTTGACTCTTCATCACATACATCTACATTCTTCTTCTTCTTCTTCTTCTTCTTTTTTTTCTTTTCTTCTTCTTCTTCTTCTTCTTCTTCTTCTTTTTCTTCTTCTTTTCTTCTTCTTCTTCTTCTTCTTCTTCTTCTTTATTTCTTCTTCTTCTTTTTCTTTCTTTATTTCTTCTTCTTCTTCTTCTTCTTCTTCTTCTTCTTCTTCTTCTTCTTCTTTTCTTCTTCTTCTTCTATTCTTCTTCTTCTTCTTCTTCTTTCTTCTTCTTCTTCTTTCTTCTTCTTCTTCTTCTTCTTCTTATTATTCTTCTTTATTAACTTTTTTTTATTCTTTTCTTCTTCTTTATTTCTTCTTCTTCTTTTTATTCTTCTTCTTTCTTCTTCTTTATTCTTCTTCTTCTTCTTCTTCTTCTTCTTCTCTAACTTCTTATTCATTCTTTCTTCTTCTTCTTTTTCTTCTTCTTCTTTCTTATTCTTCTTCTTCTTCTTCTTTATTCTTCTTCTTCTTATTTCTATTTATTCATTTATTATTCTTCTTCTTCTTTAACTTCTTGTCTTCTATTTCTTCTTCTTCTTCTTCTTCTTCTTCTTCTTCTTCTTCTTCTTCTTCTTCTTCTTCCTTCTTCTTCTTCTTCTTCTTCTTCTTCTTATTCTTCTTTTCCTTCTTCTTCTTCTTCTTTATTCTTCTTCTTCTTCTTCTTCTTTTCCTCTTCTTCCTTCTTCTTCTTCTTCTTCTTCTTCTTCTTTCTTCTTTTCTTCTTCTTCATCTATTTCTTCTTCTTCTTTCTATTCTTCTTTCTTCTTCTTCTTCTTCTTCTTATTCTTCTTCTTCTTCTTCTTCTTCTTCTTTTTTTTCTTCTTTTTTTTCTTCTTTTTCTTTCCTTCTTTATTATTTCTTCTTCTTCTTCTTCTTCTTCTTCTTCTTCTTCTTTCTTCTTCTTCTATTTCTTCTTCTTCTTTCTTCTTCTTCCTTCTTTTCTTCTTCTTCTTCTTCTTCTTCTTCTTCTTCTTCTTCTTCTTCTTCTTCTTCTTCTTCTTCTTCTTCTTTTTCTTCTTCTTCTTCTTCTTCTTCTTCTTCTTCCACCCACTTTCAAATCTCTCAGCCTTCATCCACCTCTTCCTTTGTTGACATCCACCACTTTTTATCCTCCACCTACTGGGATGTACCTACCACCACCTACAGTAGTCCACCAACCAGTCAACAAACACCACCTCCTGCAACCACCACCACCACCACTCTATTCCTTATCTACACACACACACACACACACACACACACACACACACACACACACACACACACACACACACACACACACACCTCAGTGAAGTTGTCAAATCCTCAGTTTCCGTCTCCACCTCCTCCGCCGACTCAAGTCCTCAGGTTCCTGCCAGGCTCCTCAGTGTTTACACAACATTCATACTTCCCAAGCTCACCTATGCCTCCCCCCCCTGGTCTTCCTCCCTAAATGCCACACAACGTAAACACCTAGAAAAAGTGCAAAAGAGGGCATGCAAGATTATTCTCTCCCCTTCCTACTCCACATATCAAGAAGCGCTCAACACACTGACCCTTTCGACTCTCACTGACCATCACCACGGCCTCATCTGCAAATTTGGTAAGAAGCTTCTACACCATCCCCGACACCGGCCCCTACTACCACCTGAGATCCCCTGTCCGAGAATTGCTGTTCGACACCACAACCGCATCCAGCCCATACGTGCACGAACTGATCGCTATAAGAACAGCCCAGTCCCAACCATTGTAAAATTATCAATAACATGTAATAAATCAGTGTATTCACTCCCAGTAAACACTGCTCCCTACACTGTCACTATGTTGAAATGAACTGTATTTTGAGCTGATCCCCATCTAAGTTACTATATGTCTTATTTGTGTCACTTATGTCACTTGTATATTATTTATGAGCCTAATAACCCATTCCCCAAATATGTAACTGTATATTTTTTCAGCCTTCTGTTTCCTTAAGCTCTTCAATAAACCGTTAATTATTATTATTATTATTATTATTACACACACAGACACACACACACACACCTACCTGGGCTTGGGGTCAGGATCCGCATTAACCTAATCGTAAATGATGTTATTTATATTAGTTAACTTTTCTCTTTCTTCTTTGTGTTTTCGATTTTTTTATTTGTTTATTTACACTAAAATTCTTAATATAAAGAGTGGATATTAGGCGGTTAGTAATTATATATCCAAGGTTATGTTTAAAATTATCAACAAAGTGGTATTATAAGTGAATTGTGGAGGAAGGCGATAGTGGGTAGTAGTGGTCTCTCTCTCTCTCTCTCTCTCTCTCTCTCTCTCTCTCTCTCTCTCTCTCTCTCTCTCTCTCTCTCTCTCTCTCTCTCTCTCTCTCTCTCTCTCTCTCTCTCTCTGCGTAGTGTATGAAGGAGTGAGTTAGGTTTATTATGATGTGTGTGTGTGTGTGTGTGTGTGTGTGTGTGTGTGTGTACGGGTGACCTAGTGTACAACATTGATCCGAGTGAAATTAATGTCACTTTTTTCCATCGTCTATAATGTTTTATCGTGAGTAACATTTGTGTTGTAATACTATTCTGAAATCACTGTACCTTGACTTGTACCTGTAATTATACCTGAGAGCTCTTGTTTTGTAATTATTCAAATGTAGTAATGAATTAATACAATATTCATATAGTTGCCTATATTAATGATGTTATTCTGTTCTCTTCTACAGGAGGTGAGTGTGGCGAGGAAACACCTGGGGGAAACTACCTGTGGGAGTTACCTGTGGGGACTATACCTGCCTGGGGGAATTACCTGGGGGAAACACCTGAGGAAACATCTGCTGACTGTGAGTTGATGTTTGGGTCCATTAAAGATTGTTCCGTGATGTGGTTTGGGTATTTTTTTTCTTTCTTATACATGGATATACATTAATTTTTCATTGGTTTAGTCAACTGGCTTTTATTATTCTTTGTTTTTATCATATGTTCATTTCTTCTTCTTTCTTCTTATTATTTTCTTTCTTCCAAATTTGTCCTCCTCTTCATTTTTACATTTTTATCTTTCGCCCAATATTGTTTTATTTTATTGTATTCTTCTTCTCTCTCCTCCTCCTCCTCCTTCTTCTTCCCGTTCTCCTCTTCACCCTCCTCCTCTTCCCCTCTTCCCAAACACTCAAGACTCTTCTGCCTCTGTGGGTTCCTGTCATCATTGGTCTTCACGCCTCTCTCTCTCTCTCTCTCTCTCTCTCTCTCTCTCTCTCTCTCTCTCTCTCTCTCTCTCTCTCTCTCTCTCTCTCTCTCTCTCTCCTTTCTCTCTCTCTCTCTCTCTCTCTCTCTCCTCTCTCTCTCTCTCTCTCTCTCTCTCTCTCTCTCTCTCTCTCTCTCTCTCTCTCTCTCTCTCTCTCTCATCATCATCTACAAAGGTAGTATCTGTCGTCTCAACACGTTTTTTCATGTCTCTATATTTACGCCTTGTGTAGTAGTAAAGTCACCTCCCAATGGTGTTTCAAATAGCCATCTTATATAATAACTAGAGCGTAACCTGTATATAAAATTAGATATCAAACATTTCTATAAATACTCGGGAGGAATTTCATATTTACATAATGGATTAATTTATGAATATTTAACGCATTTTTACGTCACACAGAGAAAGATCATTTACCATAAGGTGTGTTTGTGTAGATCAAGATGTTGTGAGTGGACAGGAGGTACTGAGGTGACTGTATATATTTACCAAGGGTTATTTACATCTACTGAAGATATATACAAAAGTTACACATGACTGAGTCCTTTGGGAAACACAACTCTCCTGAATAAGACTCAGCTGATAACAACACGTAGAATAACTGAGTGTTGTAGTGTGCTGTTGACGGAGGCCATGGGAGGAGTTGGGTAGTGATAGGGATTACCTTGACATTAGCCATCCTAACCTAACCCTAACCTAACCCTAACCTAACCTAACATAACCCAACCCTAACCTAACCTAACCCTAACCTAGCCCTAACCTAACTTAACCCTAACCTAACATAAACCTAACCCTAACCTAACCTAACCTAACCCTAACCTAACCTAACATAAACTTAACCCTAACCTAACTTAACACAAACCTAACATAAACCTAACCTAACCTAACCCTAACCTAACCTAACCTAACCTAACCCAACACCTAAGGACTCCCTGTGTACTGTTAGAGTGTTTAATCTTCAGATGATTCATTAATAGCTTGACCCAGGAAATAGGAGAAAAGGTCTAAAGTACACCAGTCACTCAGTCAGTCACTCAGTCAGTCACTCAGTCAGTCACTCAGTCAGTCACTCAGTCGGTCAAGTCATATATAGAGCTGTAAACGCACCAAGGAAAAAAACGTAGAAAATGAAAGCGGAAAGAAAACGTTCATCTAGACGATACCCAAAAAAGGCCCTCCTCCTCCTCCTCCTCCTCCTCCTCCTCCTCCTCCTCCTCATCTTGGCGGAGGAGTAAGAGGTCTCAAGTTAAAGCTTAAGAAGAAAAAGTAAACTTGGAAAGAAGGAGTCAAGCTTTAGCGTCGTTATCTGCAAACCATGGCTGCCCTGAACGACCAATCTGCTCAGCACACCGCCAGCATAATCATGTTTGCCTTCCCAGATTGTCTCTTCGGCTCAGTCTTTAAAACCGGGTTGTGTTGGCGTCTCCGTCTTTGAGGCTTCTCCTTCACTCCTCAACCCTTAGTGGAGAAGTTTCCTATTTTCTCACTTTTTGGGGGGGGGGGGATATTTTTAATTATTCTTATTAGTGTTTTTATATTTGGTAATTAATTGGACTTGATGTGTTGTTGTGGTTATTATTATTATTATTATTATTATTATTATTATTATTATTATTATTATTATTATTATTGTTGTTGTTGTTGTTATTATTGTTATTATTGTTATTGTTATTATTATTACTATTATTATTATTACTATTATTGTTGTTGTTATTGTTATTATTATTAGTAGTAGTAGTAATAGTAGTAGTAGTAGAAATAACGCACACATTTATTCAACTATACATTTACCTAATTACGTATTAAGCAGTATTACGTAACGTCAAAATCACTACCGTGTATAATCCCGACGCGGTAACTCAACGCCAATCCCGACGCAGTAACTCAACGCCAATCCCGATGCAGTAACTCATCGCCAACCCCGATGCAGTAACTCATCGCCAATCCCGACGCAGTAACTCAACGCCAAGCCGACGCAGTAACTCAACGCCAATCGACGCAGTTACTAACTAACTCAACGCCAATGATGCAGTAACTCAACGCCAATCCTGACGCAGTAACTCATCGCCAATCGACGCAGTAACTCATCGCCAATCCCGACGCAGTAACTCAACGCCAATCCGACGCAGTAACTCCAATCGATGCAGTAACTCAACGCCAATCCCGACGCAGTAACTCAACGCCAATCCCGACGCAGTAACTCAATCGCCAATCCCGACGCAGTAACTCAACGCCAATCCCGACGCAGTAACTCAACGCCAATCCCGATGCAGTAACTCAACGCCAATCCCGACGCAGTAACTCAACGCCAATCCCGACGCAGTAACTCAACGCCAATCCCGACGCAGTAACTCAACGCCAATCCCGACGCAGTAACTCAACGCCAATCCCGATGCAGTAACTCAACGCCAAACCTAACGCAGTAACTCAACGCTTTTTATGATACTCCCAGTGTTTTAATTAACCCCCAAGGCACTCAGCTGGAGGAACTCTGCCATGTGACACTCAACCAGTCACACCGTCCTTATAACGTCCTTCTACAAAGACCTGTGTCCTTCCTGGGTTGTTGTGGTTGCAGTTGTTATTGGTGGTGTTATTGTTTTTATTATTTTACTGTTATTATCGATGTTTTTATTGTAATTGTAGTTATTCTTCTTTTTATCTCTATTATTATTCTTTTTTTTTTCATATAGGTAATTATTATATTTTTTTTATAGTCAACCATCCGTCTTGCTTTCCCATAAAATTTTCTTTTCAGACTTTCTGCCTCCCCACTTAGCCATCTAACCTCCTTCAATCCTTCCCTCTTAAACTTTTCCTTCCCCTAAATCCTTCCCTCTTAACCCCTGACGTCGTGCTGGACTTCTAAACTTATCCTCTCCTCCTCCTCCTTCTTCCTTACCTCCATCTCACTCTCTGTTAGCCTCTCACTCTTATTCATTATTCACTTCTTTCTCTCTCTCTCTCTCTCTTTTTTCATCCTTTCCAACTTTTCACATGTCTTTAATCTCTCTCTCTCTCTCTCCGCCTGTAAGCTCATCAGAGGTGCCCTTCGTCCTGCCTTCTGTACCCTCGTCAGGTCTTCTTCTGCTACGTCAGCTGGTGGCCGGCAGATGCGGACTCCATCCCCACAATAAAGCTCTTATCAGCGTAATAATTATGCGGATTACGAGTCTTATCTACGTAATTACTCTCCGGGTTATGACTTTCCTTCCCCGAGTCTTTTTGGGGGTATTGGGAGACGCTAGGATTTTCTCAGTTGGAAATCATAGCGTCAATTTTTTATTTTTTATTTATTTTTTTTAGGTTATCTATGATTTATGGCTATCGGATTTCAGGGTTATTTATATAGTTAAGAGGGATGTTATCATAGTTATCTTTTTAAGTCTCTAGAGTTATTGGTTATCTTGAGGTATTAAAGGGAAATAATCATAGTAGTCCTTGTAAAGTTCAGTGAAGTGAATGTGATTTTTCTTAAAAGTTCAGAGTGGAGGAGATGAGAGTTCAAAGTTGAGAGGGACATAATCATAGTCAGAGATTATAACAGTGATCCCCTCAGCTCTGGACGAGTGGGATTCCCTCTCCTGGAAATGAATCACATAAATCACCGAGACTATCTTTTGTTGGGTGTGAGAGGAAGGTAACCACAGCTAATGACAGATCATATCAGGGAATGTTAACCAAGTCTTAGCTGAGGTAATCCAAGAAGTCTCCGTAAAGGGAAAAAAATTAATTTAGTATTTTTATCAGGGCTATCAATCACGGTCAAAGGCTCCGGATCTTGGCGGTGTTTGACCTCGCCTTCGCTGGCCTTTTCTTCCTGCCTGTCCGCCACCGAGTCAAATCTTGTTTGTAATTAAGTCAGGGGCCGGAGTTTCTTTCATGCAGGCAGCTGTGCATGATGGCTGCTCGCTAAACCCGGCCTTGAAGTTGCTGGTGGTGGTGGTGGTGGTGGTGGTGGTGGTGGTGGTGGTGCTGCTGGTGGTGGTGGTGGTGGCGCTGACGCTTTTGCTGCCCTTCCACACTGTCTGGGTCTTCACACTCACTCACTCACTCACACAGTGGAACAGTTTTTGACATACACGGTGTTCTTTTGCCTCTATTATTATTATTATTATTATTATTATTATTATTATTATTATTATTATTATTATTATTATATTAAACTTTTGTAGGTCTCCATTGGCGGGCTGTTCAATATGGCCGCCAGTCTCTACGTTTTCTTTCCAGTTGACCTGGAAAATCCTTGACCTTGTGGCTTCTTGGTGCATTTTTTCCTTCCTTCTCTTGGCACAATATTATGTTGTGACCTTCAGGGTGATGGTCACTGGGTGGAAATTGACGTCAGACCCTGATCTCTTGCGGCCTGCCCTTTAATTATACATACAGTATATTAAGAATAAGAAGTGGGTATTCTGTATGGCCCCGTGAGCTGCCTCTAGGACCCACCCACCACCCTCACACCTCGCTGATACCTTGCAGTTTCTGTCGAGTTTCAGACGACCGTAAACCATTGTGTTATCTTGGGTTGTTTTGTTTGTCAGTTATCTTCTTGATACAGGAAGGATATTGTGTACGGGGTAGCGGGGTCGACAGGGATGACGGCCTGTGGTCCAGCTGTTGACACACGGAGTGACGCGTCAACAAGCGGTGATTAACTCAGCTGCACGGCCCAGAGGAGGGCTCAGGGGGCGTGTATCACGGGTCAGGAGACACTTGCAAGGTCCAAGAGCCAAGGATGGGCTATGGAGGGGGAGGGGTGTGAGCCTTAGTTGTTAATGGACGGGAGCTGGTGGTAGGGATTACCGGAGGGAACATAACAGGTCAAGGAAGGTTGCTGCAACAGGGACTAGGGGACGTGCCTGGGAGATAGTGGCAAGACGTGATGACTAGTGGAGGGATGAAGAGAGTGTTAGCGCTGTGTGACGCTGCCATGGGGTACACACTATGAGGGTATATAAGAATACACTACTACTAGTCAGTGTTCAGTACCAGGCAGAGAGGGTATTATGGATAAAGGAGGAGGAGTCAGAGGGGAACGAGAAGAAGGATAAAGACAAAGATTGGCTCAGTTTAGTTCTTGTGTCATGATGATGAGAGTGTTGCTGGGGGCAGGAAAGGCTCAGTGCCCGGCGTTCATCTCCGGCAACAGGTAGCAACTGGAGGCCAAGCGAGGAGGACTTGTGGTCGGGAGACAACATCTTGCGGGCACACAAGTGTTTATGAGCTCAGGGAAGGTATAACGTCAAAGAAGTCGAGAAAAAACATTTCCAGGGGGTAGGCGCGAGGGAGCCGTTCCAAGTAACTATTTAATTAAATTGTACCTCGACAAGTTGTCATTCCACGCAGCTGTTGGAAGTGTTACGCTCGGTAAAGTAAATACGACTCTGTACTGTTACTCTGTTAGAGAATTACGTTTTACGATGCAGTCGCATTTACTCGAGTGTAAGGTGGTGGGAGGTGGTATGAGCTGCATTCAGAATACCACACTCAGTAACCAGAGCGCTTCAGAGAGGCGGGTTTGAGGTGCCGATGTATGGCGCAAGATTAATTCTTGCCTGCCTGGTCCCTCAGGTAGACCATGGAGGAAGGGTCGTCGAATTAGACGAAGGAGCCTGTACCAGGTATCCTGCCAGTTCCCTCAGGTATACTGTGGAGGAAGGATCTTAGAATAAGACTGAGACTGTACCAATTATCCTCCCTGGAGAGCCCCGTCTGCCTGTCTGGCCCCTCAAGGATCACCTTAACACCTTACTTCACACTCGACTTAGAGAGGTCACGCTCCACACGCTGAGAGGATTCATGCTTCTTGGCTTTTATGGATCACAGTTGATCGAAAACATTGTTAATGGCGTTTATAACATAATGTTAAGCAACAACGTGTCATCTCATTTTATTAGGCAAGCAAATTAGCTGTCAATGGATCGAATTTATCCCCGACTTTTATACCCTCATGAATATGTTCGCGCCTCATAAAGCACACGAATTTATTTTCATGGGTCGTCTCTCGGTGCATGTCAGCGCAGAGTAAAACAAAACAAAAAAAAACACACGAGCAAAAACAAAGAGCTGACGAAGGCGATGAAGGCGGGCTAAGTGTCCCTGCAGAACGGCCCCCGCGTGTGGTGTAACACTTGTCTTTTTGTTTATGGCCTCTGTAAGCCGAGACGACCACGATGGTGACGTTCCCGCCAAGGATTTTTTTTACACGGCGTTATTGGCATTCCACCCGCGTCCCAGATGGAGGGTGACCACCACGCGTAAGTCTTCTGAAGGGGCCCTCGTGTGTGTGTGTATATATTTATATTTATACATATACATCTCTACACTTTATTACCCTTGTATGAGTTTGATAAATGTATATGTGGGAAAGAAAAACGATAAGAGAATAACAGGAATAATGAGAGTGTAAATGATAATAAAGTTGATAATAATGGAGGTATTAAGACCTGTTAAAGTGAAGAGAGTCCAATGTAAACGCTCGCCTCCTTGACCTTGATCTGTGACATAAATCTCATAAAAGTAGCCTCAGCTCCCTCCCCCCCCCCTCTGGATCCTTAGACCGTCTACCAGGTCACCCCCATCCCTCACCCCATCCCTCACCCCCCCCCATCCCTCACCCCCGACCCTCACCCCGTCCTCACCCCCCCGTCCCTCTTTAAATCCCTCTTTGTCCCCTCACCCCATCCCTCACCCCCATCCTCACCCCATCCCTCCCCCCCCCCATCCTCACCCCCATTGGTCAGAATTATGGTCAGATTGTAACTACTGCGATCTGAAAGACAGACACACACACAGTAGAGAGCAGGTGGGAGGGAGGGAGGGAGGAAAGTAATGTTTCTTTACCCACGCCTTGTATAATGTTGGTGCCTA
>NW_024714754.1:0-34350 GCF_018991925.1 Homarus americanus
GCTGATGCTGGACCACACCTTCCCTCCTGTGTGGTCTTTTTCACTTGATGCTGGACCACACCCCCCCTCATGTGTGTTCTTGTTCACCCTGATGCTGGACTTACACCTCCCTCTTTTTGAGGTGTTGTTCACCCTGATGCTGGACCTACACCTCCCTCCCTCGTTTTTGATCTAGTTCACCCTGATGCTGACTCCACACCTCCCTCCCTGTGTGGTCTCCCTCTTCCCTGATGTTGGGCCTACACCCTCCCTCTTGTGTGGTCTGGTTCATCGTGATGCTAGACCTACACCTTTCTTTGTGGTCTTGTTCACCTTGTTTCTGGACTCCACACCCTCCCCTGTGTGGTCTTGTCCACCCTTGCTGGAACTACACCTCCCCCTCCTGTGAGCTTGTTCACCCTGATGCTAGACTACACCCTCCCTTCTGTGTCTCTTGTTCACCCTGATGCTGGACCTACACACCCTCCCTCCTGTGTCGTCTTGTTCACCCTGATGCTGACCTACACCCTCCCCTCTCCCTCGTTTTGATCTAGTTCACCTGATGCTGGACCCACACCCTCCTCCTGTGTGGTTCTCCCCTGATGCTGGGCCTACACTCCCTCTTGTGTGGTCTGTTCATCTGATGCTAGACCTACACCTTTTCTCTTTTGTCTTGTCACCTGTCTGACCTACACCTCTGTGTGGTCTAGTTCACCCTTATGCTGAACCACACCTCCTCCTGTGTGAGCTTGTTCACCCCTGATGCTGGACCCACACCTCCCTTCTGTGTCTCTTGTTCACCCTGATGCTGGACCTACACCCTCCCTCTCCTGTGTGGTCTTGTTCACCCTGATGCTGACTTACACCCTCCCTCTTTGAGGTCTTGTTCACCCCTGATGCTGACCTACACCCTCCCCTCCCTCGTTTTTGATCTAGTTCACCCTGATGCTGGACCCACCCTCCCTCCTGTGTGGTCTTGTTCTCCTGATGCTGACCTACACCTCCCCTCCTGTGTATTTGTTCTCCTGATGCTGACTACACCTTCTCTCTTGTGTGGTCTTGTTCACCCTGTTGCTGAACCTACACCCTCCCTCCTGTGTCTTGTTCACCCTGATGCTGACCCACCTCCCCTGTGTGGTCTTGTTCACCCTTATGCTGGAACTACACCCTCCCTCCCAGGGGTCTTGTTCACCCCATGCTGGACCTACACCTCCCCTCCCTGTGGTCTTGTTCAACCCTGATGCTGGACCCACACCCTCCTCCTGTGTCGTCTTGTTCACCCCTGATGCTGAACCTACCCTCCCTTCTGTGTCTCTTGTTCACCCTGAGCTGGACTCCACACCCTCCCTCCTGTGTCTTCTTGTTCACCCCTGATGCTGACCTACACCCTCCCTCCTGTGTCGTCTTGTTCACCTGATGCTGGACTCCACACCCTGCTCATGTGTTGTCTAGTTCACCCTGATGCTGGACTCCACACCCTCCTCTTCTATGTCGTCTTGTTCACGCTGATGCTGGACCTACACCTTCCCTCCTGTGTGGTCTTTTTCACTTTGATGCTGACCCACACCTCCCCTTGAGGTCTTGTTCACCCTGATGCTGGACTTACACCCTCCCTCTTTGAGGTCTTGTTCACCCCTGATGCTGGACTCCACACCCTCCCTCTTTGAGGTCTTGTTCACCTTCACCCTGATGCTGGACTTACACCTCCCCCTCTTTGAGGTCTTGTTCAACCTGATGCTGGACTTACACCTCCCCTCTTTTGGTCTTGTTCACCCTGATGCTGACCCACCCTCCCTCCTGTGTGAGTGTTGTTCTCCCTCCTGCTGGGCCTACACCCCTCCCTCCTGTGTTGTCTTGTTCACCTGATGCTGGTACACCCCTCCCTCCTGTGTGATCTGAGTTCATCGTGATGCTGGCCTACCCTCCCTCCTGTGTAGTGCTTGTTCACCTGATGCTGGACTACACCCCTCCCTCCCTGTGTCTGGTTCATCGTGATGCTGGGCCTACACCTTCTCTCTTGTGTAGTGCCTTCACCCTGTTGCTGAGCCTACACACTCCCTGTGTGTTCTTGTTCACCCCTTATGCTGCTACACTCCCTCTGTGTCTTGTTCACCCTGATGCTGAGACCTACACCTCCTCCTGTGTGTCTGTTTCATCGTGATGCTGGACCTACACCTTCTCTTGTGTGTCTTGTTCACCTGATGCTGAGCCCACCCCTCCCTCCTGTGTGGTCTTGTTCCCCTGATGCTGGACCTCGCCCTCCCTCCTGTGTGAGTCTTGTTCTCCTCTGCTGAGCCACCACACACCCTCCCTCCTGTGTGTCTTATTTCACCCTGATACCAGACACCACCCCTCCCCTCCTGTGTCTGGTTCATCATGCAGACCTACACCTTCTCTCTTGTGTGTCTTCACCTGATGCTGGCCTACACTCCCCTCCTGTGTCTTGTTCACCTAGCTGGACCTACACCTCCCTTCTGTGTCTCTTGTTCACCCCGATGCTGGACCTACCCCTCCCTCCTCTGTCGCATTGTTCACCTGATATGAGCCTACCTCCCTCTGTGTCATCTTGTCCACACGATGCTGGACCTTTGCCTACACCCTCCCTCCTGTGTCGTCTTGTTCACGATGCTGAGCCTACGCCTCCCTCTGTGTGTCTAGTTCACCCTGTTGCTGGGCCCACTGCTCTCTCCCTCCTCCTGTGTCGTCATGTTCCCTGATGCTGGAGCTACACATCCCTCCTGTGTGAACTTGTTCACCCTGATGCTGGGCCTACACCCTCCTCCTGTGTGGTCTTGTTCACCCTGATGCCAGACCTACACCCTCCCCCCTCTGTGTTGTCTAGTTCACCCTGTTGCTGAGCCCACGCCCTCTCTCCCCTCCCCTCCTGTGTCGTCATTTTCACCTGATGCGCGAGCTACGCCATCCCTCCTGGCAAACTTGTTCACCCTGATGCTGAACCTACACCTCCCTTCTGCTTGTAGTGTCACCACCATGATGCTGAGCCTACACCCCTCCCGTCTGTATTCGTCTTGTTCACCCTAATGCTGAACCTACACCCCTCCCTCTTGTGTGGTCTGGTGTCATGATGCTAGACCCCACCCTCCCCTTCTGTATGGTCTTGTTCACCATGATGCCAGACCTACACCCTCCCGTCCTGTGTGGTCTTGTTCACCATGATGCTGAACCTCACCCTCCGTCCTGTGTCGTCATGTTCACCCTGATACTGAGCTACGCCATCCCTCCTGTGTGAACTTGTTCACCTGATGCTGAGCTACACCCTCCCTTCTGTATGAGATCTTGTTCACCCTGTTGCTGAGCCCTACCCTCCCCCCCTGTATTTCTTGTTCACCCTTATGCTGAAACTACACCTCCCCTCTGTGTGGCTTGTTCACCCAATGCTGAGCCTACACCCTCCCTTCTGTCTCTTATTTCACATGCTGAGCCTTCACCCCTCCCTCTGTGTCACATTGTTCACCCTGATGCTGACCTACCTCCCCTCCTGTGTCTCTTGTCCCACCCTGATGCTGAGCCTACCTCCCTCCTGTGTCATCTTATTCACCCTGATGCTGACCCACCCTCCCCTCCTGTGTTGTCTAGTTCACCCTGTTGCTGAACCCTACGCCCTCCCTCCCTCCCCTCCCTCTGTGTCATCATATTTCACCCCGATGCTGGGCTGTCCCTCCTGTGTGAGCATTTCACCCTGATGCTGAGCCTACACCTCCCTTCTGTAGTCTTGTTACCATGATGCTGAACCTACACCTCCCTTCTGTGTGGTCTTGTTCACCGCAATGCTGAGCCTACGCCACTCCCTCTGTGTCGTCTTATTCACCCTGATGCTGAACCTACACCCTCCCGTCTGTGTGGCTCATTCACCCTGATGCTGGGCCTACACCTCCCTCTTGTGTAGTGTTCATCGTGATGCTGAGCCTACACCCTCCCTCCTGTGTGTCTTGTTCACCTGTTGCTGAGCCTACACCCCCTCCCTCCTGTGTCGTCTTGTTCACCCTGATGCTGAGCCCTACCCATCCCTCACCAGCATTTATTTCACCTGATGCTGAGCCTACACCCTCCCTCCTGTGTGAGTGTTTCCCCGATGCTGGACCTACACCTCCCCTCCTGTGTAGTCTTGTTCACTGATGCTGGCCTACACCCTCCCTTCTGTGTCCTCTTGTTCACCCATTGCTGACCTACACCCTCCCTCCTGTGTGCTTGTTCACCCTGATGCTGAACCTACACACCTCCCTCCTGTGTCTCATTTCACCTGATGCTGAGCCTACACCCTCCCTCCTGTGTCTTGTTCACCCCTGATGCTGAGACCTACACCTCCCTCCTGTGTAGTCTTGTTCACCCTGATGCTGAGCCTACACCCTCCCTCCCTGTGTCGTCTTGTTCACCCTGATGCTGAGACCTACACTCTCCCCTCCCTGTGTGGCATTGTTCACCCTGATAGCACTACACCCCTCCCTTCTGTGTCTCTTGTTCACCCTGATGCTGAGCACACACCCTCCCTCCTGTGTCTTTTGTTCACCTGATGCTGGACCTACACCCTCCCTCCTGTGTCGTCTTGTTCACCCTGATGCTGAGCCTACACCCTCCCCTCCTGTGTCTTGTTCACCCCTGATGCTGAACCTACACCCTCCCTCATGTGTTGTCTAGTTCCTGATGCTGACCTACACCCTCTCCTCATGTGTCTTGTTCACCCTGATGCTGAGCCTACACCCCTCCCCTGTGTGTGTGTTCACCCTGCTGAGACTACACCCACCCTCCTGTGTGAGCTTGTTCACCCTGATGCTGAGCCTACACTCCCTTCTGTGTCTCTTGTTCACCCCTGATGCTGAGCCTACACCTCCCCTCCTGTGTAGTCTTGTTCACCTGATGCTGAACCTACACCCTCCCTCCTGTCGTCTTGTTCACCTGAGCCTACACCCTCCTTCCTGTGTCGTCTTTTCACCTGATGCTGAACCTACCCCTCCCTCATGTGTTGTCTGAGTTCACTGATGTGAACCTACACCTCCCTCCTGTGTCATCTTGTTCACCCTGATGCTGAGCCTCACACCCTCCCTCCTGTGTCGTCTTGTTCACCCTGATGCTGAGCCTAACCCTCCCCTCATGTGTTGTCTAGTTCACCTGATGCCAGACCTACACCCCTCCCTCCTGTGTCGTCTTGTTCACCCCAGTGCTGAACCTACCCCTCCCTTCTGTGTGTCTTGTTCACCCTGATGCTGAGCCTACACCCTCCCTCCTGTGTGTCTTGTTCACCCTGATGCTGAACCTACACCCTCCCTCATGTGTTGTCTAGTTCACCCCTGCTGAGCCTACACTCCCTCCTGTGTCGTCTTGTTCACCCTGATGCTGAACCTACACCCCTCCATCCTGTGTGTCTTGTTCACCTGATAGACCTACACCCTCCCTCCTTGTCTCTTGTTCACCCTGATGCTGAGCCTTCACCCCTCCCTTCTGTGTCTCTTGTTCACCCTGATGCTGAGCCTACACCCTCCCTCCTGTGTCGTCTTGTTCACCCAATGCTGAGCCTACACCCCTCCCTCTGTGTCATCTTGTTCACCTGTGCTGAACCTACACCCTCCTCTGTGTCTCTTCTTCCACCCTGGCTGAGCCTACACTCCCTCTGTGTCTCTTATTTCACGATGCTGAGCCTACACACTCCCTTGTCTCTTGTTTCACCCTGATGCTGAGCCTACCTCCCTCCCCTGTGTCGTCTTATTTCACCTGATGCTGAGCCTACACCCTCCCTCCTGTGTCGTCTTGTTCACCCGATGCTGGCCTACACCCTCCCCTCATGTGTTGCCTGATGCTGAGCCACCCCTCCCTTCTCATTCGTTCACCTGATGCTGAGCCTACACCCTCCCTCATGTGTTGTCTAGTTCACCTGACCCTTCACCTCCCCTTCTATGTGTCTTTCACCCCATGCTGAGCCTACACCCCCTCATGTGTTGTGTTCACCTGATGGTGAGCCTACACCCTCCCTTCTGTGTCTCTTGTTCACCCTGATGCAAACCTACACCCTCCTGTGTGTATTGTTCACAATGCTGAACCTACACCCTCACTCCTGTGTGTGTATTCACCTAATGCTGAGCCTACACCCCTCCCTCTGTGTCGTCTTGTTTCACCTGACCCTACCCTCCCCTCTGTGTGTGTTGTTCACCTGATGCTGAGCCTACACCCTCCCTTCTGTGTCTCTTATTTCACCTGATGCTGAGCCTACACTCCCTCCCCTGTGTCTTTTATTCACCTGATGCTGAGCCTACACCCCTCCCTCCTGTGTCATCTTGTTCACCCTAATGCTGAGCCTACACCCTCCCCTGTGTCATCTTGTTCACCCTGATGCTGAGCCTACACCCCTCCCTCCTGTGTCATCTTGTTCACCATAATGCTGACCTACCCTCCCCTCATGTTGTCTGGTTCACCTACAATGCTGACCTACACCCTCCCTCCCTGTGTCGTCTTGTTCACCCCTGATGCTGAGCCTACACCTCCCCTCATGTGTTGTCTAGTTCACCCACAGTGCTGAGCCTACACCCTCTCTTCTATGTCGTCTTGTTCACACTGTGCTGAGCCTACACCTTCCCTCCTGTAGTCTTTTCACTTTGATGCTGAACCTACACCCCTCCCTCATGTGTGTTCTTGTTCACCCTGATGCTGGGCTTACACCCTCCCTCTTTGGTATTTGTTACCCCTAATGCTGAGCCTACCTCCCTCCCCTCATTTTGTCTGTTCACAATGCTACCCTCCCTCCCTGTGCTTGGTCTCTTCTAATGTGGCTTCCCCTCCCTCTTGTGTGTCATTTCATCGTGTGCTAAACCTACCACCTTTTCTCTTTGTGTCTTATTACCTTGTTCCCTACACCCTCCCCTGTGTCTTATTTCACCCTTATACTGGACTACCCTCCCTCCTGTGTGGCTTGTTCACCTGATACTGAAACCTACACCTCCCTTCTGTGTCTCTTTCACCTGATGCTGAGCCTACACCTCCCTCCTGTGTCGTCTTGTTCACCCCAATGCTGAGCCCTCACCCTCCCTCCCCTCATTTTGATCTGAGCTACCTGATGCTGAGCCTACACCACCCTCACCTTGTGATACTCCTTCTCCCGATGTTGACCCTACACCTCTCTTGATACAGGCTTTCATCGTAAATGCTGAAACCTACCTTTACTCTCTTCACCTTGTTTCTGAACCTACACCTCCCCCCCTGTGTGTCTTATTTCACCCCTATGCTGGCTTCTACCCCTCCCCTCCTGTGTGGCTTATTTCACCCGATGTGAACCCCTCTCCTGTGTCGTCTTGTTCACCCTGATGCTGAACCTACACCCCTCCCTCTGTGTGTGTGTATTTCTGTGCTGGGCTTACACCTCCCCTCTTTGGTCTTGTTCTCACCCTGATGCTGGCTACCTCCCCCCTCCCTCGTTTTGTCCCGTTCACTTGCTGAATTCCCCTCCTCCTGTGGCAGATTTGTCACTCTCAATGCTGAGCCTACACCTCCCTCTGTAGTGTTGACTTCTCTGACCTGAGCCTACACCTTCTCTCTTGTGTAGTCTTATTCACCTGTTGCTGAGCCTACACCTCCCCTCCCTGTGTCTTATTCACCACAATGCTGAGCTACACCCCTCCCCTGTGTGTCTTATTTCACCCCTATGCTGTTCCCTCCCTCTGTGTAGTCTTGTTCACCTGCTGAAACCTCCCTCCTGTGTAGTCTTGTTCACCCCAATGCTGAGCCTACACCTCCCTCCTGTGTCGTCTTGTTCACCCCTGATGCTGAGCCTACACTCCCTGTGTCTCTTGTTCACCCCGTGCTGAGCCTACACTCCCTCCTGTGTCTTGTTCACCCTGATGCTGAGCCTACACCCTCCCTCCTGTGTCGTCTTGTTCACCTGATGCTGAGCCTACACCTCGCTTTCATGTGTTGTCTAGTTCACAAACTGAAACCTACACCCTCCCTTCTATATCGTCTTGTTCACACTGTGCTGAGCCTACACCTTCTCCTGTGTATCTTTTACACATTACAAACCTACACCCCTCTTTGGTCTTGTTCACCCCTGATGCTGGGCTTACCACTCCCTCTTTGAAATGTTGTTCTGTGCACGGCCTACACCTCCCCTCTGTGTATTTACCTTCACCCTGATGCTGATCACTCTTGGTATTCTCACCCCTGATGCTGGCTTACCCCTCCCTCTTTGGTCTTGTTTCACCTAATGCTGACCTGCACCCCTCCCCTCCTGTGTGACTTGTTTTCTCCCTCTGTACCCCTCCCTCCTGTGTAGTGCCTTCACCTGATGCTGACCTACACCTCTCCTGTGCAGTCTGGGCTGCATGTTGAGCCTACACCCCTCCCTCCCTGTGTGGTCTTATTCACCCCAATACTGAGCACACCTCCCTCTGTGTGTCTGGGTGTCATGTGCTGAGCCTACACCTTCTCTCTTGTGTGTCTTATTCACCTGTTGCTGAGCCTACACACCCCCCCTGTGTGTTGTTACTACACTTTATGCTGGGCTTACACCCTCACTCCTGTGTGTTCTTGTTACACCCTGATGCCTACACACACTCCCTCCCTGTGTGTCTGGTTCATCATGATGCAGCCTACACCTTCTCTCTTGTGTGGTCTTGTTCACACCTGATGCTGGCTACCACCCTCCCCACTCCTGTGTGTCTTATTCACCCTGACCTGAACCTACCCTTCCCCTCCTCCTTCTTCATTGTTTCTCACTCACCTGAGCCTACCTCCCTCCTGTGTGATCTTATTTACCCCCTGATTCTGAAACCCTACACACCTCCCTCCTGTATGTCTGGTTTCTCATTGTGCTGAGCCTACACCTTCTCTCTTGTAGTATTCACCCTGATGCTGAGCCTACACACACTCCCTCCTGTGTGTCTTATTTCACCTGGCTTCAGCCTTCACCCCTCCCTTCTTCCTGTCTCTTATTCACCTGATAACCAGGCCTACACCCTCCCTCCTCTGTCGCATTGTTCACCCTGATGCTGGGTTCCCTCCTGTTAGTCTTGTCACCTGATGCACCACACCTCACCCTCCCTCCTGTGTCGTCTTGTTCACCCTGATGCAAAGCCTACGCCCTCCCTCCTGTGTTGTCCCCGTTTCACCTATTTGCGACCCTGCCTCTCTCCCCTCCCTCCTGTGTCATCTGTTCACCTAATGCTGGGCTTTACACCACTCCCTCCTGTATTGGCTTTTGTTCACACATTACCTAAACCCCACCACTCCCTCCCTGTGTAATCCTTCCACCTAATCTTTAACACCCCTCCCCACTGTGTTGTCTAATGATTCACCCTGTTGCTGAGCCTACGCCCTCTCTCCCCTCCCCTCTGTGTCATCATATTCCTGACCCATACACCATCCTCCTGTGGCTTGTTGCCTGATGCTGACCTACACACCTCCTTCTCCTTGTAGTGTGACCACCATGATGCTGAGCCTACACCCTCCCGTCCTGTGTTGTCTTGTTCACCTGATGCTGAGCCTACACCTCCCCTCTTGTGTGGTCTGGTTTCATCATGATGCTGACCCTACACCTCCCTTCTCTTGTAGTCTTATTCACCATGCTGTGAACCTACCCTCCGTCTGTGTAGTCTTGTTTACCAAGTGCTGAGCCTACCCTCCCGTCCTGTGTCATCATATTACACCTGAACACACAGGCTTCACCATCTCACAACCTTGTTTTGTTCACCCCAATACTAAACACCACCCCTCCCTTCTGACTTAGTGCTTGTTCACCTAGTTGCTGAGCCTACACACCCTGTGTTTCTTATTTCACCCTTATGCGAACTTACCCTCCTACCTGTGTAGCTTGTTCATCTGATGCTGAACTACACCCTCCCTTCTGTGTCTCTTGTTTCACCCTTGATGCTGAACCTTCACCCTCCTCCTGTATTATTTCACCTGATACTGAACCTACCCCTCCCTCCTGTGTCGTCTTGTCACCACAATGCAGCCTACACCCTCCCCTCCCATGTCATCTTATTCTAATGCCTACTCCCTCCTGTGTTATCTGTTACCTATTTGCTAAACCTACCCCTCCCCTCCCTCTCCCTCTGTGTCATCATATTTCACAATGCTGACTTTACAGTCCCTCTCCTGTGTTTGTTTACCTGATACTGTTCACACCCTCCCTTCTGTGTAATGTATTCATGCACAAACTACACCTCCCTTCTGTGAGTCTTGTTCACCATGATGCTGAGCCTACCCCTCCCTCCTCCTGTGTCGTCTTGTTCACCCTGATGCTGGACCCTACCCCTCCATCACCATCTCATTCACCTGATACTGAGCTTCACCCTCTCCCTGTCCTGGTTCATCATGTTCTGAACCTACACCCCTCCCCTCTGTGTTGTCTGGTTCACCTATTTACTCAAACCTACACCTCTCCCTCCCCTCCCCTCCTGTATGTCATATTTCAATGTTAAACTTACCATCCCCTCTGTGTTGATTCACCCCAATGCTGAAACCTACACCCTCCACTTCTGTAGTACATTTCAGCATAATGCTGGGCCTACACACCTCCCTGTGTCGTCTGTTACCTAATGCTGAGCCTACACCTTTCCCTGTCCTTGTTTCACCCTGATGCTGGACCCTACACCTCCTTCTGTGTCTCTTGTTCACCCTGATGCTGAGCCTACACCCCTCCCTCCTTGGCTTATTTCACCCCTGATGCTGAACCTACACCCTCCCTCTGTGTCTCTTTCACCCAATGCTGAGCCTACACCCCTCTACCTGTATAATCTTGTTCACCTGATGCTGGGCCTACACCTCCCCTCTGTGTGATATTTGCAATGCTGAGCCACCTTCCCTCCTGTGTCATCTTGTTCACCACAATGCAGCCTACACCCCCCTCTCCTGTGTGTGTTATTTCCCTGATGCTGAGCTCACACCCTTCCTTCTGTGTCTTGTTCACCTAATGCTGAGCCTACACCTCCACTCCTGTGTCTTTATTTCTGCCTGATGCTGGACTACACCCTCCCTCCTGTGTCGTCTTGTTCACCCTGATGCTGAGCCTACACCTCCCTCCTGTCATCTTGTTCACCTGATACTGAGCCTCACCTCCCCATGTGTTGTCTAGTTCACCTAATGCTGAGCCTACACCCTCCCTCACCATCGTCTTGTTACACAATGCTGAGCCTACACCTCCCCTGTGTGTATTGTTTTACCCCTTATGCTGTTACCTCCCCTCCCTATGGCTTATTCACCTGATGCTGAACCTACACCCTCCCTTCTGTGTCTCTTTTCACCCAATGCTAGCCTACACCTCTCCCACCTGTGTTGTTCACCTGATGCTGGCCTACACCCTCACTCCTGTGTCGTCTTGTTTCACACAATGCTGAGCCTACACCACTCCCCATGTTGCATTTCACCTGATCAGATACACCTCCCCTCATGTGTTGTCTGTTCACCCTGATGCTGAGCCTACCTCCCTCCTGTGTCATCTTGTTCACCTGTGCTGAGCCTACACCCCTCCCTCCCTGTATGTCTTATTCACCCATGATGCTGAAACCCTAACCCTCCCTCATGTGTGTCCTGTTACCCAATGCTGAGCCTACCCCTCTGTCATCTTGTTCACCCTGATGCTGAGCCTACACCCTCCCCCCCCATCTTGTGTCTTTTTCACCTAATGCTGAGCCTACACCTCCCTCCTGTGTCGTCTTGACTGCACTGATGCTGAGCCTACACCCCTCCCTCCTTGTTGTCTAATTCACCCTGATGCTGAGCCTACACCTCCCCTCTGTGTCGTCTTGTTCACCCTGATACTGAGCCTACCCTCCTGTCATCTTATTCACCTGATACTGAGCCTACCCCCTCCCTCCTGTATCTTATTCACAATGCTGAGCCTACCCTCCTTCTGTGTCTAACTTGCACAATGCAAACCTACACTCCCTCTGCCGTCTTGTTCACCTTGATGCTGGACTACACCTCTCTGTGTCATGTTATTTCACCTAATGCTGAGCCTACACCCCTCCCATCCTGTCATCTTGTTCACCCACAATGCTGAGCCTACACCCTCCCTCACTGTTCACTCACCCCTGGCTGAGCCTACACCCTCCCTTGTGTCTCCCACCCAGTGCTAGCCACCTCCCTCCTGTGTGCTTATTTCACCCCTAATGCTGACCCTACACCCCCTCCTGTGTCGTCTTGTTCACCTGATGCTGGGCCCTACACCTCCCTCACTGTTGTCTGTTCACCTGATGCAAACCTACACTCCCCGCTATGTCATCTTATTCACCTGATACTGAACCTACACCTCCCCTCATGTGTTGTCTGAGTACCCTAATGCTGAGCCTACACCTCCCTTCATGTCGTCTTATTTCACAATGCTGAGCCTACACCTCCCCTCATGTGTTGTCTGGTTACACTAATGCTGAGCCTACACCTCCCCTTCTGTGTCTCTTCACCTGATGCTGAGCCTACACCTCCCTCCTGTGTCTTTGTTCACCTGATGCAGACCTACACCTCCCTCTGTCTCGTCTTGTTCCCCTGATGGGGCCTACACCCTCCCTCTGTGTCGTCTTTTTCACCCTGATGCTGGGCCTACACCTCCCTCCTGTGTCGTCTTGTTCACCCTGATCCTGGCCTACACACTCCCTCATGTATTGTCTGGTACACCTAATGCAAACCTCCCTCTGTGTCATCTTGTTTCCACTGTGCTGAGCCTACCTCCCTCATGTTGTCTATTCCTGATGCTGCCTCTCTCTTTCTCATCTTGTTCACGCCTGATACAAACCTACACCTTCCCTCCTGTGTCTTTTTCACTTTGATGCTGAGCCTACCTCCCTCATGTGTGTTCTTGTTCCACAATGCTGGGCTTACACCTCCCCTCTTTGTTTTTTTCACTGATGCTGCCTCACCTCCCTCCCCTCATTTTGTCTGTTCACCCTGATGCTGAGCTTCCCCTCCCTCCTGTGACTCTCCTTCCTACAATGTTGCCTTCACCTCCCCTCTTGTGGTGGTTCATCATCAATGCTGAGCCTACACCTCTTTAGTATTTTTGTTTTGGCCTACACTCCCCTGTGTGGTCTTGTCCCCTTATGCTGAAACACACTCCCTCCTGCTGTGGCTTATTTCACCTGATGCTGAACCTACCCTCCCTTCTGTATTTCACCTGAGCCACCCCTCCCTCCTGTGTCTCTTGTTCACCTGGCTGAGCCTACACCTCCCTTCTGTGTCTCTTATTTCCCTAATGCTGAGCCTACCCCCTCCTGCTGTCATCCTTGTTGTTCACCCTGATGCTGAACCTACACCTCCCTCCTGTGTCTCATCTTGTTTCACCTGATGCAAAGTACCACCCCCTCCCTCCTTATTTGTCATTCACTAATGCTGAACCTACCTCCCTTCTATGTCGTCTTATTCACCTGATGCCAACCTACACCTCCCTCATGTGTTGTCTAGTTCACCCAATGCTGAACCTACACCCCTCCCTTCTATGTCGTCTTGTTCAACCTGTGCTGAGCCTACACCCTCCCTCATGTGTGTCTGAGTTCACCCAATGCTGAACCTACACCACTCCCTTCTGTGTCTCTTGTTCTGATCAGACCACACCTCCCTCCCTGTGTCTTTTATTCCCTGATGCTGAGCCTACACACCCTCCTGTCTCATCTTGTTCACCCTGATACTGGGCTTCACCCCCTCCCCTCTGTTCATCTTGTTCAATGCTGAGCCTACCTCCCTCCTGTGTCTTCACCTATTTGCTGAGCCTACCTCCCTCCTTGTGTGTCTGGTTCACACGATGCTGAACCTACACCCTCCCTCCCTGTCATCTTATTTCACAGTGCTGAACCTACACCTCCCTCATCATGTTGTCTGGTTCACTATTACTGGGACTACACCTCTCCTATGTCGTCTTGCTTCGCTGATGCTGACCTACACCTTCCCTCTGTGTGTTTTTTCTACACTTTAAATGCTGAACCTACACACTCCTCATGTGTGTTTCTTGTCACACTCTTACACCTCCTCTTTGAAGTATTTGTTCACCCTAATACTGAGCCTACCTCCCTCCTCATTTTGTCTGGTTCACCCAATGCTGAGCCTACACCTCCCTCTGTGTAGTCTCACTTCTCTGTCTTGGCTTCCCACTCCCTCTTGTGTGGTCTGGTTTCATCATGCTGAGCCTACACCTCTTTCTCTTGTGTCTTATTTCACCTTGTTTTACAAACTACACCTCCCCTGTGAGCAATGATTATTCACATATGCTGTAACACTCCCCTCACCTGTGTGGCTTATTTCACCTGATGCTGAACCTACACACTCCCTTCTGCCCATGTAAATCACCCTATTGCTGGCCTACACCTCCCTCCTGTGTCGTCTTGTTCACACAATGCTGAGCCTACACCTCCTCTCCTTTGTACCTAATTTCACCTGATACTGAGCCTACACACTCCCCTCCCTTGTGATACTTATTCACACGCTTTGAACTTCCCTCCCCTCTTTGGTCTTGTTCACCCTGATACTGAGCCTTCACCCTCCCCCTGCATTTTGTCTAGTTCACATGCTGAGCCTACCTCCCTCTGTGTGCCTTGTTACACACATGAGCCTACCTCCCTTCTGTGTAGTCGTCACACAATGCTGAGCTACCTCCCCTCCCTGTGTAGTGTGCTTGTTTCACCCAGGCCTACACACTCTCTGTGCTTCACAATGCTGAGCCCTACACCTCCCCTCTGTGTCACGCTTGTTCAGTGCTGAGCCTACCTCCCCTTCTGTGTCTCTTGTCACCCTGATGCTGGAACCCCTACACCTCCCTCCCTGTGTCATCTTGCACACATGCTGAACCTACACCTCTCCCCTCCTGTGTCATCTTACTTCACCCAGTGCTGAGCCTACACCTCGCTTTCATATGTTGTCTAGTTCACATGCTGGGCTTCCTCACCTTCTATATCATCTTGTGCTGCTACACCTTCCCTCCTGTGTGTTTTTTCACTTTGTGAGCCTACCTCCCTCTTGGTCTTGTCACCTGATGCCAGGCTTACCTCTCTTTGGTGTATTCACCACGTGCTGGGCCTACACCTCCCCTATGCTTGTTCCCCTGATGCCAGACTTACACACTCCCTCTTTGAGTGTTCACCCACATACTGAACTTCACCTCCCTCTTGGTCTTGTTTCACCCTGATGCTGAGCTATACACCTCCCTCCTGTGTGTCTTGTTCACCTCCCTGCTGAAACCCCTACCTCCCTACCCTTGTGCACTTACCCAATGCTGGCTACACTCCACCATGTGTCTGAGTTTCATCCTATGTTGGCCTACACCTTCTCTCTTATGTGCCCTATTTAACACAATACTGACCTACACACTCCCTCTGTGTGATATTCACCTAATACTGAAACTACACCTCCCTCCCTGTGTGTCTGTTCACATGTGTGAGCCCTGCACTCTCTCTGTGTAGTGTCACTATACGTGGGCCTACACACTCCCTCCTGTGTAGTCTTGTTCTCCCCTGCTGACACCTCCCTCCTGTGTGGTCTTTCACCCAATTCTGAGCCTACACCCTCCCTCCCTGTGTGTCTAGTTATCCCAATGCTGAAACCACCTACCTTCTCACACTTGGCAGTCTTATTACACCTAATACTGAACCTACACACTCCCTCCTGTGTAGTCTGATTCTAAACCTACCTCCCTCTTGCCTTGTCTGGTTCATCATGTGCTGACACTACACACTTCTCTCTTGTGTAGCTTGTTCACTATTGCTGAGCCTACACCTCCCCCTGTGTTCTTGTTCACCTTATGCTGAAACTACACCTCCCCTCCTGTGAGCTTGATTTCACCCTGAGCCAGAACCTACACTCACTTCTGTGTCTCATTTCTGACAGTGCTGAGCCTACACCTCACTCCCTTATCATTATTTCACTGATACTGAGCCTACACCTCCATCCTGTGTCATCTTGTCACACAATGCTGAGCCTACACCTCCCTCTGTGTCTTGTTTCCCACAATGCAAGCCTACCCTCCCTCCTGTGTCTTGTTCACCTAATACAAACCTACCTCCCTCTGTCATCACACTTCTTACAATGCTGACCTACCCCTCCCCCATGTCATCTTCACACAATGCTGAACACCCTCCCCTCCCTGTGTTGTCTGTTACCCTGTTGCTGAACCTACACCCCCTCCCCTCTCTCCCCTCCCCTCCTGTGTCATCATTTCCACCCAATGCCAGACCACAACCTCCCTCCCTCCCTCCCTCCTCTTGTCGTCATACTCACCCTGTACAGGCCTACATCCACTCACCAAGCAGACATTTCACCCTAATACTGAAACAACACCCCCCTTCTGTATGTTTATTCCACCATAATACAAACCTACACCTACGTCCCTATGTTGTCTTGACACCTGAAACACCTACACACTCCCTCTTATGTAGTACATTCCACCAATCACAAACCTACCTCCCTCCTGTCATCTTGTTCACACAATGCTGAGCCTACCTCCCTCCTGTTTTGTCTGTCCTGTTGCTGAGCTGCACTCTCTCTGTGTCGTCATAGTTCCTGATGCTGAGCCGCCATCACTCCTGTGTGAAACATTTCACCCAGCCATCAGACACCACACACTCCCATTCTTAGTCTTGTTCACCCAGATACAAACCTACCTCCATCCTGTGTGTCCTTCACCGCAATTCCGACTACACCTCCTCCCTGTCATCATCCTTCACCTAATACAAACTTCACCATCCTTCCCTGTAGGCTTATTTCACCCCCAATACTGGCCCCACACTCCCCTCTGGTCTTACCCTATTTGCTACATATTCTTATTCACCCTTATGCTGAAACTACACCTCCCTCCCCTGTGTGGCTTATCCCATGACCTACACCTCCCTTCTGTGTCTCTTGTTACACAATGCTGAGCCTTCACCCTCCCTCTGTGTCGCATTGTTCACCTGATGCTGAACCTACACACCTCCCTCCTGTGTCCTTCACCCAATGCCAGACAACACCTCCACTCCTGTCGTCTTATTCACCCAATGCTGAACCTACACCCCCCTCTGTGTCCCTGCATTCACCCCTGTTGCTGAAACAACACCTCCACCCCTACCCCTCATCTTAATAATCCTTCACCCCCTCCTGTATCATCCTCCCTTCTGGCCTACACCTCTCCTGTGTGGCTTGCTACACACAATGACCTACCTCTCCTCTGTGTGCCATGATGCTTCTCATCATTCACAATGCTGAACCTCCACACACCTTATGTGTATTTCACCATGATACCTACACCCTCACGTCTGTGTGTTCACCCTGACCTACACTCCCCTCTTGTATGTCTGTTTCATCATGATGCTGAAACCTACACCCTCCCCTCCTGTCTTATTACAGTTCATTTGCTGAACCTACGCCTCCCTCCCCCCCCTCCCCTCCCTCCCTGTGTCACCATATTCACCCACAATGATAAACTTCTTACCATCCCTCTGTGTAGAGTGACTACCTGATGCTGGGCTTCCTCCCACGCCCTTATGTGCTATTCCACCTTGATCACTGAGCTTTCACCTCCTATCATCTTTGCCCTGATACCAGACCCCTGCCCCTCCCTCCTGTGCGTGCCACCTTGATGCTGAGCCTACACTCCCTCACTGTGTCATCTTGTTCACCCTGATGCCTCCCTCACTGTGTGGTCTTGTTCACCTGATGTGGGCCTCTCCACTCCCTGTGTCGTCTTGTTCACCCTGATGCTGAGCCTACACCTCCACTCTGTGTTCACCATGATGTGACCTACACCCTCCCTCTGTATGTCATCTTGTTCACCCTGATATGAACCCCACCTCCTCCCCTCATTTTGTCTGGTTCACAGTACACAAACCTACCTCCCTTCTATGTCCTTGGCTACACAATGCTGGGCCTACCCCTCCCCTCATGTGGCTTCTTGTTCACCTAATGCTGAGCTTTCCCACACCTCCCCTCTTTGGTCACCCATTCACCTGATACTGTTGCCTCCCCTGTGCATGTCTGATTTCATCCTTGATGCTGAGCCTACACCTTCTCTCTTGTGTGTCTTGTTCACACATTGCTGGTTACACCCTCACTCCCTCGTTTTGATCCCTAGTTCACCCTGATACTTTTTGAACCCCTACCCCCCTCCCTCTGTAGTCTTATTTCACCTGATACTGCAAACCTACACACCACTCTGCCTTGAAATGCCTTCTACCCCGTGCCTGAGCTTCCCTCCCCTCCTGTGCCAAATGTGACTTCACCTATTACCCAAACCTACACCTCCCTCCTGCTGTGTCTTGTTTCACAATGCTGAGCCTACACCTCTCTATGTGTCTCACTTCTCCCCAGTTGCCTGACCTACCTCCCTCTCTGTGTTCATCATGTTTGAGCCTACACCTTCTGCCCTTCTTGTTCACATGTTGCTGAGCCTACCCTCCTCCCTAAATTTTTTGTCTAGTTCACCTGATGCTGAGCCTGCACTCCCTCCTGTGGGGTATTTGTTCTGCCCTGATGCTGAACCCACACCCTCCCTCCTGTGTGTCTTGTTCACCTGATACATTTCACCTCCCTCTGTGGTCTCTCCACAATGCTGAGCCTACACCTCCCTCTTGTGTGGTCTGGTTTCATCATGATGCTGAGCTTCCACCTTCTCTCTTATGTCTTGTTCACCTGTTGCTGAGCCTACCCTCCCCCCCTCTGTGGTCGCCTTCACCCCTTATGCCAGTTTCACCTCCCTCCCTCTGTTGTCTGGGTTCACCTAGCTTGCTGAGCCTGCCTCCCCTCACTCTCACCTCTTGTGTCCTCCTTCCTGTGCAGAGCTATGCCTCCCTCTCCTCCTCCTTCTCCTCCCTCCTGTGTGTCGTCATGTTCGCACAGTGCTGGAGCTGCCATCCTCCTGTGAACTTTGTTTCCCCCTGATTCTTTCATTTTCACCCTCCCTCCTGTGATCTTGTTCACCACAATGCTGAGCCTACACCCCACCCTCTGTGTCTTATCTCACCTGTTCATACCCTCCCTCCTGTGTCGTCTGTGCACATTGCTGGAAACCTACACCCTCCCTCCTGTGTCATCTTATTTCACTCTGATACACTTCCTCCCTCCCTGTATCCCTCTTCACCTGATACAGACCCTACACCTCCCCTCCTGTGTCGTCTTGTCACCTGTGCTGGACCTACACACTCCCTCCTGCTTGTGTCTTCTTCACCCCTGATGCTGAACCTACACCCTCCCTCTGTGATATGTGTTCACCCTGATACTGAGCCTACACCCTCCCTCCCTGTGTCTTATTTCACCCCTGTGCTGAGCCTACACCCTCCCTCCTGTGTCATCTTATTCACCCGATGCTGAGCCTACACCCTCCCTCCTGTGTCATCTTGTTCACCTGATGCTGAGCCTACACCTCCCTCCTGTGTGTCTTGTTCACCTGATGCTGAGCCTACTCTCCCTTTGTCGTCTTGTTCACCCCTGATGCTGGGCCTCCACTCACTCCTGTGTGGTGTCACCTGCACTCATGGACCCTACACCTCCCCAGTTTGTGCTTGTTCACCCCTAATGCTGAGCCTACCCCTCCCTCCTGTGTGTCTTGTTCACCCTGATGTGACCTACACCTCCCTCCTGTCATCTTGTTCACCCTGATGCTGACCTACCCCTCCCTCCTGTGTCGTCTTGTTCACCCAATGCTGGCCTACACCTCCCCTCCTGTGTGTCTTCTTCACAATGCACAAACACACCTCCCTCCCCTGTGTCATCTTGTTCACCCCAATGCTGAGCCTACCCCTCTCCCTCTGTGTGTCTTGTTCACCCTGATGCTGCCTACACCCTCCCCTCCTGTGTAGTCTTGTTCACCGTGCTGAACCTACACCCTCCCTCCCCTGTGTCATCTTGTTCACCCTGATGCACAGACCTACACCCTCCCTCCTGTGTCATCTTTATTTCACCCCTGATGCTGAGCCCCTCCTCTGTGTCTTGTTCACCCTAATGCTGACCTACCCCCTCCCTCTGTGTGGTCTTATTCACCCCTGATGCTGAAACCTACACCCTCCCTCCTGTGTTCTTGTTCACCCCTTATGCTGAACCTACACCTCCCTCCCTGTCATCTTGTTCTCCCCAATGCAAACCCCCTCCCTCCTGTGTCATCTTGTTCTCCCCTGCTGAGCCTACACCCTCCCTCCTGTTGGTCTTGTTCTCTAATGCTGGGCCTACACCTCCCCTCTGTAGTACTTGTTACAATGCTGAACACCACCCTCCCCTCCCTGTGTAGTGTATTCTCCCTAATGCTGAGCCTACACTCCCTCCTGTGTGTCTTATTCACACAATGCTGAGCCTACACCCTCCCCTTTTGTGTGAGTCTTGTTCACCCTGTGCTGAGCCTACACACTCCCTCCCTGTTCTTGTTCACCCTGATGCTGAGCCTACCTCTCCCTCCCTGTGTGGTCTTGTTCACCCTGATGCTGAACCTACACCCTTCTCTGTGTGGTCTTGTTCACCCTGATGCTGAGCCTACACCCTCCCTCCTGTGTGATCTTGTTCACCCTGATGCAAACCTACACCTCCCTCCCTGTGTGATGCTTATTCACCCTGATACTGAACCTACACCTCTCCCTCCTGTGTGTCTTATTTCACCCCTGATGCTGAGCCTACACCTCCCTCCCTGTAGTCTACTTCACCTAATGCTGGGCCTACCCCCTCCCTCCTATGTCGTCTTGTTCACCCCAATGCTGGGCCTACACACTCTCCTGTGTCTTATTTCACAATGCTGAGCTTTACTCTCACTCCTGTGGTCTTGTTACCCTCCTGCTGAGCCTACACCCTCCCCTCCTGTGTGAGTTTATTTCACCTAATGCACAGCCTACCTCCCTCCTGTGTGTGACCTACAATGCTGAGCCTACACCTCCCCTCCTGTGTGTGTATTTCACCTGATGCTGAGCCTACACTCTCCCTTTGTGTCGTCTTGTTCACCTGATGCTGGGCTACATCAAAGTGTAGTCTCCATCACTCCTGTATATTAGGTTTCCTCCCTCATTTCCTCTCTCCTTCCTACCTGTCTCCATCACCCCTGTATATTAGGTTTCCTCCCTCCTTCCTCCCTCACTCCCTCCCTGCTGAGTCTCCATCACACCTTTATATTAGGTTTCCTCCTCCTTCCCTCCCTCCCTCCCTGTAGTCTCCATCGCTCCTGTATATTAGGTTTCCTCCTCCTTCCCACCCTCCCTCCTGTAGTCTCCATCACTCCTGTATATTAGAGTTCCTCCTCCCTCTCTCCACAAATCCCTCCCTCCATGTAGTCTCCATCCTCCGGTATATTAGGTTTCCTCCTTCCCTCCCCCTCCCTCCCTGTAGTCTCCATCACTCCTGTATATTGGTTTCTCCCTCCTTCCCTCCTCCCTCCTTCCCTGTAGTCTCCCCTCACTCCTGTATATTGGTTTCCTCCTCCTTCTCCCCTCCCTCCCTGTAGTCTCCATCACTTCTGTATTAGGTTTCCTCCCGTCTTCGCTCCCTCCTTCCTCCCTCCCTCCCTCCCTCCCTCCCTGTAGTCTCCATCACTCCTGTATATTAGCTTTCCTTCCTCCTTCCATCCCTTCCTCCCTCCATGTAGTTTCCATCACTCCTGTATATTAGGTTTCCTCCTTCCTCCCTCCCTGTAGTCTCCATCACTCCTGTATATTAGGTTTCCTCCCTCAATCCCTCCTGTAGTCTCCATCACTCCTGTATATGAAGTTTTCTCCCTCCCACCCTCCCTCCATCCCGCCCTGTAGTCTTCGTCCTCCTGTATATTAGGTTTCCTCCTTCCCTCCCTCCCTCCTTCCTCCCTCCCTGTAGTCTCCATCACTCCTGTATAGTAGGTTCCTCCTCCCTCCCTCCCTCCCTCCTCCTCCCTCCCTCCTGTAGTCTCCATCACTTATGTATATTAGGTTTCTTCCTCCCTCAGTCTTTGGCAGCCTCAGAGGCGAATTTTGCCCACATAACACGTGCAGTGTTGACACGTAATTATATACATAGGTGCTACTCGGCACAGTAAGCATACACAAGGTAGCTACTCGGCACAGTAGCTTAGATACATAACCTACAATGGAGACTACAGGGTGGGAGGGACGAAGGAGAAACCTATATACATTAGGGAGAGTGAGAGAGAAATGAGGAGGAAACCTAATATAAAGGAGTGATAGGAAAACTACAGGGAGGAAGGAAACCTAATATAGAGGAGTGATGGAAACTGAGGGAGGAAGGGTGTGGGGAGGAAGGAAACTAATATACATGAGTGATGAACTAGGGATGGAGGAGGAAGGAGAAAACTAATGTACAGGAGTGATGGAGACTGAGATGGAAGAGAGTAGAGAGAAAAAACCTAATATACAGGAGTGATGGATGTAGGTTATATGTCTACTGTGTGCCGATTAGCAACCCTGTACAAGCTACTGTGCCGAGTAGCATTCATATATATTATCACGTGGCAACACTGCACGTGTTATGTGGCAACATTGCCCCGAGGCTGCCATATGGCAAGGCGCCTCAGTCTGACCGTGTGAGCTGTGCTTGGCACATGCTGGTCACCGCTTGTATTTCTCTCATCCACAATAAACGAACTCAGTGTTACTCAGTGTTTCCCTAGCCATCACTGCATTCTTCAGGGCACACTAGTAACCTTCATGGCGCAGTGTCTAGGATCTGTGGACTTACTAAGTGTGTGAACAATGCCGACAGTTACGTCTGCCGGTGATGCGCGTCGACTCAGTGTGTTGTGTTGTGTTGCGCTGTGTTTCGCCGCGATGTGCAGTGTTGCTCCGTCACAGTGCGTTTTAGTGACGGTGCCAGTGTTAGTGTCAGTGTATTAGTGTGTGTCTAGAGCTGAGTTGTGCATTGGCCTGTGTTTTTGCGGTACCCACGGAGCACGCAGGCGCACACCCTTCTCGTGCGACATCCGGTGGGACACTGGTCTTGCCTCCGCCGACCGCTGTCCACGCTCCCTCCGCTCTCTCAGACACACACACGCACGCACTCACTCACTCACGGACAGAACAGTGGACCTGGACCATAAGCGTGATTTTGTGCTGTTTATGTCATATATATGTGGTTCGAGCTGTTGAGGCGCCACTTTATATATTAAACAGTGCAGTCCACGCACACACAAAGATGGGAGGTAAGAAGGGACAACGTCAAGATGGGAGACACGACTCCCCACCACCTTCTCCTCCACCCGGCGCAGACTCTCATCCTCCACCTCCAGTGACGGACATTGCCACAATTCTGAGGTGGATGGACGACCGGGACGAGCGACGTAGAGAAATGGATTTTCAGAGGGAGGAGACACGAAGAGTGGAGGAAAAGCTGCGTTTTGAGGCACTATTGGCGACCCTGGCGCTAACCCACCCTCCCTCACTCGCAGGTAGCGCGTTTCAAGGCACCAGTACACTCCCTCCTCCACCACACCAGCGTCCTCCAGCTCCCAAGGCATCTGTTCAACCCCCACCCGCCCTCTCACCAGACGTCACGTTTCAGCTTTTTCGTGAGTGGAGGCGGCGTTGGACAGATTACTCCACGATGGTGGACCTTGACAGCATGCCTCCAAACAAACAGCTCATCCAACTGCGGATGTGTTTGTCGCTGGAGACCCAGAGAGTTTTGGAGCACACGTTGCACGTGCCTCCCGACTCTACCTCTTCAGTGACGGATGTGCTCGACCTTCTACAGGAGCATGTTAAGGGTCGGAACAACGAGGCTTTGCGTCGCCGTGCCTTTACCAGCTGCAAGCAGGCGGAAACGAATCCTTTGACGACTTTTTTGTACGTTTGAAGAGTTTGTCAGAGGAGATCGACGTCTGCAAGGCGCACAGCCGGGAATGTGAGGAAGCCTGGATCAAGCACGGGATCTTGACAGGTGTCAGGCACGAAGAGTTGATGCAGCGACTCATCCCCCTGGACGCTTCCTCCACACTCCAGGTGGTAGTGACTGAATGTCGGTCATACGAGGCCACCAAGTCCGCCACCTCTGCCTTACGGGCCCCACCTGCTGTGAGAGCTATCTCACAATACAAGAAGGATAAGAAGGCGGCCAACAACGCGAAGGCTGCCACACGTTCTTCCACGCCTCCGCCTAGTGCTTCCTGTGGCAGCTGTGGAAAGCAGCACAGCCCCAAGACTTGCCCGGCCGCCGACGCACTGTGTCGTGGATGTGACCGTAGGGGCCACTGGTCTAACACAGACAGGTGCCCTGCACGAGGCCACAAGTGTCAGGCCTGCGGTCGCTATGGACACTACGACAAGTGCTGCCGCCAACCCAAGCCCAAAAGCCCGAGACGAGGAGGACAGCAGCGCACTTCCCTCGGGGTGGTTCGCACGCAGCCCCCTCCAGATGGCCCACGCAGCCCCAAGCAGCAGCGGAGTCACATCAGGAGGGTGGAATCGACCACACGCCCCAGGGCTACCCCTTCCCCTACTATCCGCGTCGCCGTCACACACGGTGATGTGTCGGGTCACATCGAGGTGATACCGGACACCGGCGCCGATACTACGGTGATTGGGTTGAAGCACCTCCAGAAACTGGGCCTCACCAAACGCGACCTGGGACCACCGCCGCAGCTGCTGTACTACAATGCGGACGGTTCCCAGATGCCGGACGCTGTGGGCTCCTTTCAGGCAGAGATCACCTACGGCGACAGGTCGTGTTACGGATGGATCGACGTGCGGCCTACTCTCGCTACACCCTTGTTGTCGTGGGAGCACTGCAAGGAGTTAGGCGTGGTGCCCAAAGACTTTCCTGAGCAGATCCCAGCTGCTCGTTACACCGCCTGCAGGGTGCGTGAGTCGACGAGCGACGCGCCTGGCGCTGCCACACGGAGCTGCCCAGAACCCGCGTCCACTCCCACCCACACAGGACGCTCCCCTGCCCAGATCCTGTATGGTCACCCTCTCCGCTCTTGCGTTCCTACACACGCCAAGGCCTTTGCGAAGGACTGGCAGACCAAAGCCGAGAGCTGTGACCGCCGCGCCGCTTCACGTGCCCAGGACGCCAAGGCTCGGTATGACGACCGTGCCCGCCCTCTTCAGCCAGTGGAGATTGGTGCCCTTGTCCGCGTCCAGGACCCGACGACGACACGTTGGGACAAGGTGGGCATAGTGATGGGCGTCGGCCGGTCGCGGGACTACAAGGTCAGGATGCCGAGTGGCCGTGTCTGGTGGAGGAACCGCCGCTTCCTCCGGCCAGTCCCACCCCCTGCTGCTGGCCCCCTGACCGAGGACGAGTCACCTACACCTCACGAGGATCCGCCCCACAGTGCACCTCGACGCTCGGAGCGACTTAGGACTAAGAAGTCCGCTCAAGACAAAGACTATGAGCGTGAGGGGGGAGGGAGATGTAGGTTATGTATATAAGCTACTGTGCCGAGTAGCAACCCTGTACATAAGCTACTGTGCCGAGTAGAATTTATATATATTATCACGTGGCAACACTGCACGTGTTATGTGGCAACATTGCCCCGAGGCTGCCATATGGCAAGGCGCCTCAGTCTGACCGTGTGAGCTGTGCTTGGCACATGCTGGTCACCGCTTGTATTTCTCTCATCCACAATAAACGAACTCAGTGTTACTCAGTGTTTCCCTAGCCATCACTGCATTCTTCAGGGCACACTAGTAACCTTCAATGGAGACTACAGGGATGGAGAGAGGGGAGAAGGAAAACCTGTAGAGGAATGATGGAGACTGGGTACTTAGGGAGGGAGGAGGGAGGAACCTAATATACATTAGTGATGGAGACTACACAGGAGGGAGGAGGAGGAGGTAACCCTAATATACATTGAAGTGATGGATACAGGAGGAAGGGAGAAATGAGGGTGGAAGCCTAATATAAAAAGAGTGATGGAGACTACAGGGGAGAGGGAGGGATGAAGGGAAAAGAAACCCTAATATACAGGGTGATGGAGACTACAGGGGAGGGAGGGAGGGATGAAGGAAGGAAGCCTAATATACAGGAGGTGATGGAGACTACAGGGAGGGGAGGGAGGGATGAAGGGAAGGGAAGCCTAATATACAGGGAGTGATGGAGACTACAGGGAGGAGGAGAGGGAGAAGAAGCCTAATATACAGGAGTGATGGAGACTACAGGGAGGGAGGGAGGAGGATGAAGGGGAAGAAGCCTAATATACAGGAGTGATGGAGACTACAGGAGGAGGGAGGGATGAAGGAAGGAAGCCTAATATACAGGAGTGATGGAGACTACAGGGAGGAAGGGGGATGAAGGGAAGAAACCTAATATACAGGAGTGATGGAGACTACAAGGAGGGGATGAAGGGAAGGAAACCTAATATACAGGAGTGATGGAGACTACAGGGAGGGAGGGAGGGATGAAGGGAAGGAAACCTAATATACAGGAGTGATGGAGACTACAGGGAGGGAGGGAGGGATGAAGGGAAGGAAACCTAATATACAGGGGTGATGGAGACTACAGGGAGGAAGGGGGGGATGAAGGGAAGGAAACCTAATATACAGGAGTGATGGAGACTACAGGGGTGATACCGGACACCGGCGCCGATACTACGGTGATTGGGTTGAAGCACCTCCAGAAACTGGGCCTCACCAAACGCGGCCTGGGACCACCGCCGCAGCTGCAGTACTACAATGCGGACGGTTCCCAGATGCCAGACGCTGTGGGCTCCTTTCAAGCAGAGATCACCTACGGCGACAGGTCGTGTCACGGATGGATCGACGTGCAGCCTTCTCTCGCTACACCCTTGTTGTCGTGGGAGCACTGCAATGAGTTAGGCGTGGTGCCCAGAGACTTTCCCGAGCAGATCCCAGCTGCTCGTTACACCGCCAGCAGGGTGCGTGAGTCGACGAGCGACGCGCCTGGCGCTGCCACACAGAGCTGCCCAGAACCCGCGTCCACTCCCTCCCCGCCTCCACCCAAGTCACGGCTGCTTCCTCTTCACAGCGAGACGTCTCCTTCAGCCGCAAGGGCCTACTTCCTGAAGGAGTACTCGGATGTGCTGGTGACGAAGGAGGCCCTACGGACCGCGCCACTGAAGGCTATGGCGGGTCCGCCTATGAGGATACACCTACGGGAAGATGCACAGCCGTTTGCCATACACACTCCCCGGTTGATTCCTCTCGCCTTCAGGGATTCAGTCAAGAAGGAACTGGATTCCATGGTGGCCCAGGGTGTCATCGTACCCGTTGGTGACGACCCATCCCCTTGGTGCCACCCTCTAGTCGCTGTGGCTAAGACTAACGGTGGAGTGCGGATTACTACCGACTTGTCTAAGCTTAACAGCCAGGTGTCCCGTCCCGCCCACCCTTCACCCACACCTTTTGCAGCTATACGGAGTGTGGATCCGAAGGTACGGCACTTCTCGACGATGGACGCCCTCTGTGGTTACTGGCAGATCCCACTGAAGAAGGAGGATCAGCCACTGACCACTTTCATCACGCCTTACGGACGCTTCCGCTACTGCCGTGGCCCTATGGGATTCGCTGCTACGGGGGACGCCTTCTGTCTCCGTGGTGACATGGCACTTCAAGGCGTGACCAACTGCGTGAAGGTAGTGGACGACGTCCTCCTTTACGATGAGGACTACCTGACGCATCTTCGCCGCATCGACGAGGTACTGACCAGGTGTAGGATGCACGGCATCACTCTGAATGCCGAGAAGTTCGTCTTGGCCGCACCTGCAGTGTCTTTCTGCGGCTACCGACTCTCAAGGGATGGCATTGCTGTGGACCCGGAGAAAGTTCGCGCCATAGTGGACTTTGCGAAACCTGCCAACCTTACGGATCTCAGGTCTTTCATGGGCCTGGTAAACCAGCTGGCAGAATTTTCTCCTGACGTCTCCGCCGCTGCCGGGCCTCTCCGCCCCCTGATGAGCCCCAAGAGGACGTTCACGTGGACCCCTGACCACGACCTCGCCTTTCATAAGGTGTAGGAGGCCCTGTCAAGTCCACCTATCCTCGCTACTTTCGACCCAGCGCTCCCCACCGTCCTCCAGACAGACGCCTCGCGCCTGTACGGGGTTGGTTACGCCCTTCTCCAGGATCACGGTGGAGGAAAGTACCGGCTCGTACAGTGTGGCGCTCGCTTCCTCACCGATGCTGAGTCTCGCTACGCTACCATCGAGCTGGAGCTGCTGGCAGTGGTATGGGCCTTATCGAAGTGCAAGTTCTACTTGATTGGCCTACAGCACTTCGACCTCATCACAGACCACAGGCCCTTGGTCCCCATTCTTAATCACTATTCGCTGGACGCCATCGAGAATCCCCGCCTCCAGCGCCTGAAGGAGAGGGAGAGGGCATCCCGGATGCCCTCTCCCGCTCCCCAGTCAGCCGCCCTACACCTGAAGACGAAATGCTCAGCACCGAGGCCGGTTTCTCCGTCAGCAACATCGTCACCTTGCAGGCCGTACAGTCCCTCGCCAGCACCCAGGCCTCAGTGTCGCCACCCGACAGCGATCTGGCCCTTGAGGAACTACGGACCGCGGCACGCGACGACCCCTCCTACACAGTAGCTTATATACATAACCTACACTTTCCTTTAAATAATAATAATAATAATAATAATAATAATAATAATAATAATAATTATAATAATATTAATAATAATGATGATGATGATGATGGGAGGAATATTTACTGTGTTTTAGTATTTCTTTGTGTTTCTTTACGTTGCAACACTCGTCATCTGGCCTCTGCAACACCTGCCATTAAGGGTTAATTAAAGGCGTGTTGCTGAACTTGAGGTCATTTGCATCTTTCACATGACAGTTGTATGACAGTCATTAGTGTGATAATGCTTGATGTGTTTTACATTATATGTATATTACTAGTACATGTTGCCTCGTGTACTGCCTCGTGTAATGTCTCGTGTAACAACCTCTTGTGTTGCTTCGTGTACTACCTCGTGTACTGCCTCGCGTACTACCTCGTGTACTGCCTCAGGTGGTCGTCTCACTAAACACCTTGAGGTAGTTACACGGCGGCCACACAAGATCACAGTAACCATACTGTATGTAAACAAACCTTCATCTGTACCTGGAACCTGTATTCTTACCTGTAATTCTACCTGTAATTACTAATGTGGGCAAAATCTGGATAAAATCGGTAAAACCTGGCCAAAATAGGGTAAAATCTGTCCCAAATCGGGGAGAATCTGGTCCAAATCGGGCAAAATCGGGTCAAATCGGGTCAAATCTTGCAAAAATAGGGGAATATTTTTTGGTTCAGCTACTATTTTTACGTAAACACACAGCTCATTCGCCCTTAAAATACGTGTAAATTAGTACACTGTTTTCATGAATGTGTTTCTGTATAATAACTAATCTATACTTGTAACTATGCACGTTTATACATACATCTATACATACATCTATACATTTATACATTCATACATACATACATACATTTATACAATTCATTATATTCTGAGGTGTTTCGTCCTTATAGTATACAACAAGTGATCGTGGGCCCTTCTTCCCCTGTGGCCAGTCCGTACAGTTTACAGAGGCGTGAAAGTTCGAACGCTCTTGCTTGGCTAGCGCGCAACCGCCAACAGCGTACAGCGATATCGTTTTCCAGATGGTCGTGGTTGTTATAATCATGGTCGTGGTTGTTATAATCATGGTCGTGGTTGCTATAATCATGGTCGTTGTTGTTATAATCATAGTCGTGGTTTGATCATGGTCGTGGTTGTTATAATCATAGTCGTGGTTGTTATAATCATGGTCGTGAGTGTTATAATCATGGTCGTGGTTGTTATAATCATAGTCGTGGTTATTATAATCATGGTCGTGGTTCTTATAATCATCATCATGGTTGTTATAATCATGGATGTGGTTGTTATAATCATGGTCGTGGTTGTTATAATCATGGACGTGGTTGTTATATTCATGGTCGTGGTTGTTATAATCATAGTCGTGGTTGTTATAATCATGGTCGTGGTTGTTATATTCATGGTCGTGGTTGTTATGATCATAGTCGTGGTTGTTGTAATCATGGTCGTGGTTGTTATAATCATAGTCGTGGTTGTTATAATCATGGTCGTGGTTGTTATATTCATGGTCGTGGTTGTTATAATCATGGACGTGGTTGTTATAATCATGGTCGTGGTTGTTATATCCATGGTCGTGGTTGTTATAATCATGGGCGTGGTTGTTATAATCATGGTCGTAGTTGTTATATTTATGGTCGTGGTTGTTATAATCATGGTCGTGGTTATGATCATGGTTGTAGTTGTTATAATTATGGTCGTGGGTGTTATAATCATCGTCGTGGTTGTTATAATCATAATCGTGGTTGTTATAATCATAGTCGTGATTTTATAATCCTTGGTCGTGGTTGTTATAATCATGGTCGTGGTTGTTACAATCATAGTCGTGGTTGTTATAATCATGGTCGTGGTTGTTACAATCATAGTCGTGGTTGTTATAATCATGGTCGTGGTTATGATCATGGTCGTTGTTGTTATAATCATGGTCTAGCGTGTTATAATCATCGTCGTGGTTGTTATAATCATAGTCGTGGTTGTCATAATCATTGTCGTGGTTATGATCATAGTCGTGGTTGTTATAATCATGGTCGTGGTTGTTATAATCATGGTCATGGTTGCAATAATTATGGTCGTGGTTGTTATAATCATGGTCGTGGTTGTAATGATCATGGTCGTGGTTGTTATAATGATAGTTGTGGTTATTATAATCATGGTCGTGGGTGTTATAATCATAGTCGTGGTTGTTATAATTATGGTCGTGGTTGTTATAATCATGGTCGTGGTTGTTATTTTGATAGTTGTGGTTGTTATAATCTTGGTCGTGGTTGTTATAATCATGGTCGTGGTTGTTATAATCATGGTCGTGGTTGTTATAATCGTAGTCGTGGTTGTTATAATCATTGTCGTGGTTTTATAATCATGGTCGTGGTTGATACAATCATAGTCGTGGTTGTTATAATCATGGTCGTGGTAATAATCATGGTCGTGGTTGTTATAATCATAGTCGTGGTTGTTATAATCATAGTCGTGGTTGTTATAATCATGGTCGTGGTTATAATCATAGGCGTAGTTGTTATAATCAAGGTCGTGGGTGTTATAATCATATTCGTGGTTATTATAATCAAAGTCGTGGTTGTTATAATCATAGTCGTGGTTGTTATGATCATCGTCGTGGTTGTTATAATGATAGTTGTAGTTGTTATAATCTTGGTCGAGGTTGTTATAATCATGGTCGTGCGTGTTATAATCATCGTCGTGATTGTTATAATCATAGTCGCGGTTGTTATAATCATTGTCGTGGTTGTTAGAATCATATCCGTGGTTGTTATAATCATGGCCGTGGTTGTTATAATCATGGGCGTGGTTGTTATAACCATGGTCGTGGTTATTATAATTTTGGTCGTGGTTGTTATAATCATGGTCATGGTTGTTATGATCATGGTCGTGGTTGTTATAATGATAGTTGTGGTTGTTATAATCTTGGTCGTGGTTGTTATAATCATGTTCGTGGTTGTTATAATCGTAGTCGTGGTTGTTATAATCATTGTAGTGGTTTTATAATGAGGGTCGATGTTGTTATAATCATGGTCGTGGTTGTTACAATAATAGACGTGGTTGTTATAATCATGGTCGTGGTTATGATCATGGTCGTTGTTGTTATAATCATGGTTGTGCGTGTTATAATCATCGTCGTGGTTGTTATAATCATGCTCGTAGTTGTTATAATCATTGTCTTGGTTATGATCATAGGCGTAGTTGTTATAATCATGGTCGTGGGTGTTATAATCATCGTCGTGGTTATTATAATGATAGTTGTGGTTGTTATAATCTTGGTCGTGGTTATTATAATCATGGTCGTGGTTGTTGTAATCGTAGTCGTGGTTGTTATAATCATTGTCGTGGTTTTATAATCATGGTCGTGCTTGTTACAATCATAGTCGTGATTGTTATAATCATGGTCGTGGTTATGATCATGGTAGTAGTTTTTATAATCATGGTCGTGGGTGTTATAATCATCGTTGTGGTTGTTATAATCATGGTCGTGGTTGTTATAATCATAGTCGTGGTTGTTATAATCATGGTCGTGGTTGTTAGGTATGTAAGTATCTAGTATACTATAGGAAGGAATAGAATAAAGGTTAGAATAATTAGTTAAAGAAATATTCGCCATAAGGTGAGGTTAAAATCAGAATAAAACAAATTATTATGAATCACCGATGATCATTCCGAGATAATTTTATTATGAAGAGAAGTGACCTTGATTCTGGTTAGATCAGTCACCATCTGTAGAGTCATCACCTGTGTTAAGTCATCATAGTCATCATGTAGTTAGCAGTCTTAGGCCTCTCTTCATGACTGACCGACCATCGATGTTCTTTCCGCGCGAGGGTGTTGAGTTTCAATGCGTCTTATTATTTACTACAGCCTCCTCCTCGGACGCAGCTATGGTCAATTTGGTGTTATTCTTGTTTATAAATGCCTTCTAATCTGTCTCAAGTCTATCCGTCCTGTCTATTGCCATCCCAACTAGAATGACAATGATGTGCGAGTACACTAGTATACTATAGGAAGGAATGATATAAAGATTAGAATAATTAGTTAAAGAAATATTCGCCATAAGGAGAGGTTAAATCATAAAAAAATTATTATGAATCACCGATGATCATTCCGAGATAAATTATATTATGAAGAGAAGTGACCTTGATTCTGGTTAGATTAGTCACCATCTGCTTAAGTCATCACCTGTGTTAAGATTAGTCATCATCTACGTTAGTCAGTTTAGCCCATCACTGACCGACCATCGATGTTCTTTCCGCGCGAGGTGTTAGTTTTCAATGCGTCTTATTATTTACGCTGGTGGATGGAAGACCAGCTACCCTCACTGACGCAGCTATGGTCAATTTATGCTTGTTTATAAATGCCTTCTAATCTGTCTCAAGTCTATCCGTCCTGTCTATTGCCATCCCAACTGTCTGTTCGTCTGCTTGGTGTTTGAATGTTAGCCCGTCTGTACCTCTTTGTGTCGTCAAATCTGTCTCTCTTATCCGTTGTTGGCGTGTGTCTGCCTGTTTGTTAATGTGAACCAGTCAGTCAGCTGTCTGTCTGTCTGTCTGTCATAGTTGCCATATTGTCTATTTGTATGTATGAATCTGTCTATTTTTGTCAACCTCCTGTCTGTTTCACTGTCTATATTCACCCTGTGTAGTCATGTCTGTCTGTCTGAAAGTATGTGTCTGTTGTCTTTGTCTTTCATAAGTCTTTCCATTTTCTGTCTTTCTGTGTGTCCTTGAATCTGTCTGTATTATGTCTTTTCTTTGTCCGCTTCTCTCCATTTTTATCCGTACTATCTCTATCTTTATATATATATCTCTATGTCTCTCCATTACACTACTCCAATCATATTTAGCACTTTTTTTCCTTATGAAATAGGTGATTTTAATATGGTATTCTGGGAACTTTAAAACACATCCTCCATTCATACCTCCACCTCTCACTATCCTCCCATCTCCTTTCCTCTCGCCTCATGATAATAATGTTTTCCTTCTTTCCCTTTCTATCATCTCCATGCATTCATGTTATTATCTTTTATCTCTTTTCCTTTTCCATGTATAGTCAGCCACAGGAATAAGTATACACTGTAGCCTCGTAAGGTCCGAAAATGCTCTGGTAACGTTGAAACTGCGCATCCAGACGCATGATGAAACTCAGCCCCCCCCTGTTATCTCTAACTATTTTCTGTTTCCCTTCTTTATTCTTCTATTTACTCATCTTCCTTCCTTTACTAATCCAACCAACATTATAAAAAAAGTAGGATAAGAGAAAAGTGGGGGAGGAGGAAAAAGGAGCCGTATGATAACTGCAATCGTCCTGCAGGCTGGCAGCATACAGCAACATCTTTTCGCGTAAATAGAATCGTTAATTAATGCCTTCCTAAAGAAACCATCGACATGGGACCAGGTTTGTTCCATTTACGGATTTTTGCGATTTTCACCAAGTTTGATGAAAAACGATTGTGCCGTTTCGGCTGCCCAGAACAACAGACAGACGCCTAGTCCTATAGTATATTAGATTATACATGCAGAAACGCTAACAGGGATAACTCTTATTGGTGAGTATTTCAGAGTTATTGCAGTTGGGGTTGCTTTTGTGACAACCTTTTGCACACATTCCAGATTGAACCTATTTATGGTTGAATGAGACAACTGTCCTCCAGAAACAGAGATCACCTCGAAATACAAACTGATCAACGATTCCACAGCTTGCTTCACAAGTAGGCGTTCATGTCTGACAAATCTATTATCATTCCTTTCAATTGTTTTTAAAATCAGTGGATGAAGGACATGGTTATGATGTGGTTTACCTCGACTTTAGCAAAGCCTTCGACAGGGTCATCCATGAAAGACTAATGCATAAAGTGAAGGCTGGTGGAATTGAAGATGTTCTAAACTGGATTACTGCGTGGTTACATGACAGAAAACAGCAAATAAG
>NW_024714755.1:0-20920 GCF_018991925.1 Homarus americanus
TGTGGTAAAGATTGTGAAGTGAGATGTGGTGAAGATTGTGAAGTGAGATTTGGTGAAGATTGTGAAGTGAGATGTGGTGAAGATTGTGAAGTGAGATATGGTGAAGATTGTGAAGTGAGATGTAGTGAAGATGTGAAGTGAGATGTAGTGAAGATTGTGAAGTGAGATGTAGTGAAGGTTGTGAAGTGAGATGTAGTGAAGATTGTGTAGTGAGATGTAGTGAAGATTGTGAAGTGAGATGTAGTGAAGATTGTGAAGTGAGATGTAGTGAAGATTGTGAAGTGAGATGTAGGGAAGATTGTGAAGTGAGATGTAGTGAAGATTGTGAAGTGAGATGTAGTGAAGATTGTGAAGTGAGATGTAGTGAAGATGTGAAGTGAGATGTAGTGAAGATTGTGAAGTGAGATGTAGTAAAGATTGTGAAGTGAAATGTAGTGAAGATTGTGCGGTGAGATGTAGTAAAGATTGTGAGGTGAGATGTAGTGAAGATTGTGAAGTGAGATGTAGTGAAGATTGTGAAATAAGATTATAAAGTAAACTGTAGTAATTGAGGTTAAACGAACGCGGGTTATTCTGTAGTGTATCCGTGTCTTATTAACGTGGAACCAACATGGCGGTGGTTCTCAATATAGATACGTTATTTTGCCGTGAATTTCTGTCAAAACAAAATATGAATCAACCATATTTAGCCTAAATTAACCTAACGGCTTTATTATATATTCTAAGTTTTTAAGTTGGATAGATCAGATCAGGTTAGGTTAAGTCAGGTTGGGTTAGGTTAGGTTAGTTTTGTTAATTTTGCCACTTAGAGGCTAGTTTATTGTGCCCCCCATACTCATCCTGTCAGCTGTAGCACAGAGAGATTACAAAGTGGTGTTAGATGAGGTAGGTGGTTAAGTTAAGTTTCAATAGGTTAGGTTAGATTATGTCAGGTTGGGTTAAGTTAGGTTAGGTAGGTAATAAGTAGATAGGTTATGTTAGGTAGGTGGGAAAGTTAGGTTTGATTAGGTTAGCTTATGTCAGACGGGGAGGTTAGGTTAGATTATGTCAGGTTAGGTTAGATTATGTCGGGTTAGGTCAGATTACGTCAGGTTAGGTTAGATTATGTCAGGTTAGGTTAGATTATGTCAGGTTAGGTTAGATTATGTCAGGTTAGGTTAGATTACGTCAGGTTAGGTTAGATTATGTCAGGTTAGGTCAGATTACGTCAGGTTAGGTTAGATTATGTCAGGTTAGGTCAGATTACGTCTGGTTAGGTTAGATTATGTCAGGTTAGGTTAGATTATGTCAGGTTAGGTTAGATTATGTCAGGTTAGGTTAGATTATGTCAGGTTAGGCTAGATTATGTCAGGTTAGGTCAGATTACGTCAGGTAAGGTTAGATTATGTCAGGTTAGGTAAGTAGGTAGAGGTGGGTAAAAAAGGTTAGGTTAGGTCGGCAGGTTTTAGTGTAGGAGCTTAAGTAATCCCGTAAAAATTTCATGTTAATTTTTGACACCATACATTATAATAATCCTTATAAACTATGTTAAGGAACTGTGGTGTCATTTTTTTTAACGGTTTATTATAAGTTTTATGCCTTTAAAGAAGTTTTATCAAAGAGCGGCGTAATGAACCACAGATGTATTACCATTAAGTCCTAATTAACTTAAAACATGACTAATAACCTATGAACATATAGTATTATATGATTACAATTTAACATAATATATCATGAATGCTGTTATAATATCATAAGTGTGTTACAAACATGGCTGCTCATATATGCCATCCTGTCTCTGGCAAAGAAGAGATTGCAGTAAGTAAAATTATTTGCTAAAGACAAATACTGGAAATTAAACATATACATATTACCATTATCTGAAAAGCTTAGAACCACCGTTTTATATTTATTAAAAGTTTGTAGTGTTATAAATCATGTGTAAACAAGTCACAAGTTATTATTTACGACATTGCTTCAGTCCTCGTCATCAGAGTCTTCTGTGTACAACAGATTCCTTCACCTTGTTTAGGCATTTCTCATCATCTGCTTGACAGTTACACATCTCGGTGCATGTCATGCTATTCTTTCTGATTCTTTCTGTATGAACATGACAATGATCCACATTTCCTGACGCCACATCCACATTTAACAAGTTCTGTGATTGCTTCTGGAGCTGGTGGTTGGTCTGATATTACTAGTATGAAACAGTTATTGTCAATCTTCCAGCCATGCTCTAATTGTGAAAGCATTTCACTGTCTGCATCACAAGACCACAGAAGAGCTTGATACCTTCCTCTCAATATATGATACTTTAGAGTTGCTGCAGTCGCTGGTAGTTCTCCAGCTTCTGCCTGCGTTTTCTTGAAGAGATGCCATCTAAGTTATGACAGTTTAGTGAAAGTCATTCGTGGACAGTAGAGCTTAAATACAAATTCCTTTAGACCAATAAACATGTCTGCTGGAGGCATTTGGTCTACTCAGCATCTTGAATGCATCTATGACTTTTGTGTTAGATTTCATCAAAGTGCTCCAACATGCTTTCTTTCCTTTGCCAACAAATTTTCCAATGCAGTCAGATCCTGTGAAGGCATGGAAACCTGTAAGGCTCTCTGCCCAATGTGTCGTCGCTCACTAGTTCCTGTTTTCATACTTGTATTTTCTCCAAGTTGAGGCTGCTTTAATATGCCAAACACATCAGTGTCTGGTGACTTGACATGTACAGTGCTGCCCTTCTGTGATGCATATACTGTATGTCCTGCTTAAGTTCTATAAGTTGTGATAGCAATTTGATGGTTGAAGTCTTATTTGCTGCTTTCCACGACAGAAGATTAACCTTGGACATCTTTTCCCAGATGCTCAATGGACCAACAATACGTTTCTTGACAAAATTTTCATAATTTTGTCTTCCAACTTCATATGCACATAGATTGTCATATTTGGCATTTTCTGGCATTACAGCTCCAGTTACCAAGTTTAAAAGAGCATCATTTTCTGGGATTACAGTCACCAATAACATTGTGTAGCTTCTGTACATCAGCATATTGACGGCTGACAATAGCTGTAGAGAGCTCATGATGTTCTGTTCTTTTGTAATCTTTATGAGTTTGATATTTTATGTAATGAACTTAATTTGAAAACCCAAATGGTAGTATATGATCTTTTATCACCTTAGACACTCTGTGCGTCATGCCTCTCAAGTGATTTTTTTCCTCTCTTACTTCTCTGGACAAATACGACCTTTATCCCATCAGAGAAAATATCACCATATATTTTCTTAATCTACAGGTGCCAAGGTTTAAAATGACGGATGGTGTTAAAAATTAACCTGAAATTTTTACGTGACCACATATTGTCTTGTTGAGTTTCTGAGAGAACTTCACGGCTAAATAGCGCCTCTGTATTGATAGCCGGTACATGTCGTAATATCCACCGCTCATAGTTAAATCTTTATGTCCGTTTATTTTGTCCTAATTTAAGTATCAAAGAGTGTTTTCATTTTTAAGTATCTTAAGTATCTTTTTTCCTCACTCTTAAGTATCTAAGTATGATTTTTTTTTCATTTTAGGTGACTAACCATATTTTTGTTTTCATTATAAAATGTGATTGATATAGAGAACAGAAGTAAATATCAGCTGGAGGTCGTAAACGAAGCTGATGTGAAGTATTTTGACTCACTGTTCCCACGAACTAATTGCTTCTCTGGTTTATACCGAAGAAATAAAACCGTCAACGAACCATCCGATTCAATGTGTCTTAGGCGATACAGGGTGTTTAGGCGTCATTCTGATACCAAGAATGACTTTGTGTACTGTGGTGAAGCTGGGGGTAGGATAGGGTTGGGTTGGGTTGGGATGGGTTAGGATTACGCATGTGTGGGCATATTCTGTCGCATTTTATAGGTATCTTGCGTCTTTCTCTTTATTCTTTCTTTATCATGAGTATCTATGCCTATTAATACACCACCTCGCAGGATAGTGGAAGAGGAATGGATAGTAACGAGATAATATTCTTCTAACATATACCTTAGCTTGATTACAGGTAACACCAGGTAGAAGTTACATGACTCTTAAGAGTTTTCCTCGACTTGGCTGATTCAACTGTAAGACTTGTTGTATTTATCCCTATTAAAATCCTCCACCTGTAAGACCCTCCACCTGTAAGACCCTCCACTTGTAAGACTCTCCACTTGTAAAACCCTTTAGGGATTTGAAATACCTTCTCGTCTTGGCTCCACTAGTACTGTACACACCCTCTCTAGCCTTAGTTTACAGTAATGTTGAAGTATATAGTGAAGACTCACAGCTCATGGGTTAGAAAAACAAAAGATGCTTGTTTTATTTATTTATTTATTTATTTATTTATTTATAGTTTATTTTAGAATCCCCGAAAGTTAGAACAAAATGGCTGACGGGACTCACAAGCGGGCGGTGTTTACAGTATGGACCAAGAATAAAAAATAAATGAAAAATAAAATAAATAAATCGTAAATTGGTGCATTGTTTCTCCAGGGGTAATTATAGAAGTACAAATGTTCTCCAGCAGTGGGTAATGATCATAGTCACGTATAGAGCTTCCGACGCAGGTAGATTGATATAGATGCATTACCTTGAGTTAGTGGGTTACAGGGGCTTCTTACACGATAATATTAAAGGTGTTTTTTCCTTCTGTTTGTGGCACTTGAGGTGTTTAGGTTAGGTTTAATTAAAATGGTTTAGTTATAATAGTTATATTACGATAAGTTAAGTTGAATTTAGAACTTTTGATTTGCATATATCGTGTTTTAGAAGGATTTGTTAGCTAATAAGTTTAATTTGGATAAGTTTAGTTTAATTTAGATCATTTGATTTTACAAGGTCGTATTATAATGACTGGGAACCATATAGAAACCTGTTAGAGAAGTAAATATTTCTACGGCAGTGAATGAGTAAGTCAATAAGTGGTGTATAGAGCTGCTGACGCAACTTAAATGGTATATACTGTACATTATATGTTATCAGAGCTTTCCTGTTGTACGTAACCGCCTCCGTCAAAGTGTCTTACTGGCTCATGTGAAGATTAGCCTCTAGTTTATTTAACCTCAAGATTAACTACACTGGCACTGCCTGACCTGACCTGACCTGACCTGGATCTAATTCATCTTGACCTGACCTGACCTGACCTAATCTAACCTATTCTAATCTAACCTAACTTAATTTCAGGTATAGGTTAATCTCAGTTGAAATAAGCTGGAGGGTTAATCTTCAGGTAATCTATCTTAATTAACAATTTTGGTCAGGTGAGCCTCCTTACCTTACCAAGAGCAGGAGAGGAGGACTTGCTAATATCTACAGATCATCGTCAACCAAGGCAGATATTGAATACCTTTTGTTTACCTTCGTGGCTTAAGAACACATCTTAACACCATAAGACTATTCGCTTCAATACAATAATACAGTAATTGATTATTGTATTCTAATAAAATTTACGGTGTATCTTGTGAACCAGATTTATTGTTTGACCTTAGTGAATGAGAAACTGGTTGAGGTGTATTGTGGTAAACATCCTTAGGAGCAGCTCTGTGTGTTCTTATGACCTCAAAGTAACACAAAAGGTAGCCAATATCTACCCTTGGTCAGTCACTTTATGTAGATGTCAATTGTGTCATTTCTCTAGACTTAATAATAATAATAATAATAATAATAATAATTAACGGTTTATTGAAAAAGTTCTGCAGTCCGAAGGCTGAAAATATACATTGGACATAAATGACTTATTACATACATTGGTGGTTTAACAAAAGCCTTCATTAGAGAAAGGTGAAGGAACATACAGTGAACATACAGATTAATGTAGGATTGTACGTGTTGAACAGCAAACACGTAGTGTAGTAACTCCCTCCCAGATGGTGTTAGGAGGGACCTCACGTGATGTAGTGGTTCCCTGAGATGGTGTTATGAGGGACCTGACGTGGTGTAGTAATTCCCTCACAGATGGTGTTATGAGGGACCACGTGGTGTAGTAATTCCCTCACAGATGGTGTTATGGGGGACCTGGCGTGGTGTAATTACCTCACAGATGGTGTTATGAGGGTCCTCACGTGGTGTAGTAATTCCCTCACAGATGGTGTTATTAGGGACCTGACGTGGTGTGGTAATTCCCTCACAGATGGTGTTATGAGGGACCTGACGTGGTGTAGTTATTCCCTCACAGATGGTGTTATGAGGGGGCCTCACGTGGTGTAGTAATTCCTTCACAGATGGTGTTATGAGGGTCCTCACGTGGTGTAGTAATTACCTCACAGATGGTGTGATGAGGGACTTGACGTGGTGTAGTAATTCCCTCACATATGGTGTTATGAGGGACATGTGGTGTAGTAATTCCCTCACATATGGTGTTATATGAGTGAGGTTTGGTCCCAGGCCTTCCTATCGTAGACGGATTAACACATCGCTGGTTATCACGGGCCGTTATCACTGGGTACCTGGGACCTCACTGTGTGAAGGTTAACTTGGGTACGACTGTTACTGTTGAGTTGTTCTCACTGACTTAAGCACTGTTCACCACTGTTCACCTCTGTTTAACACTGGTTCCATTCCTTTCCTAAATGAAATTGTAACTTCTGGCGAGAACTTGTTGATATTCCGGTGGGGAGGAGGGTTCAGGGGAAGGGGTTGGTATGAGCCAACTTAACAGTTGACCTGGCTGCTCCGAGAGGAGCGCCAGGTACGTCTTGAGTTGAAAGTAAATACAATGTTGATTTATTTTGGTCACAACACATGCCAGTAGATTATTTTTTCCTATTTAACTAAATAATTAACACTATGTAGCTAACTAATTATATGACTCAAAGATGGTAACCAATATGGCGTCGATATTGTTCACATACTCTATGATAAATAGTGTAGGTTATGTATATAAGCTACTGTGCCGAGTAGCAACCCTGTATATAAGCTACTGTGCCGAGTAGCATCCCTGTATATAAGCTACTGTGCCGAGTAGCAACCCTGTATATAAGCTACTGTGCCGAGTAGCAACCCTGTATATAAGCTACTGTGCCGAGTAGCAACCCTGTATATAAGCTACTGTGCCGAGTAGCATTTATATATATAATCACGTGGCAACACTGCACGTTATGTGGCAACATTGCCCCGAGGCTGCCATATGGCAAGGCAGCCTTAGTCTGACTGTGTGAGCCGTGCATGGCACACGCGAGTCACCACTTGTATTTCTATCATCCATAATAAACGGACTTCAGTGTTACACAGTGTTTCCCTACCCATCACTGCATTCTTTGGGGAACTTGTAACCACCATGGCGCAGTGCCTAGGATCTGTGGACTTACAAAGTGTGTGAACGGTGCCGAGACAGTTACGTCTGCCGGTGATGCGTGTCATGCGCTTCGACTCATAGTGTGTTGTGTTGTGTTGCGCTGTGTTTCGCCGCGATGTGCAGTGTTGCTCCGTCACAGTGCGTTTTAGTGACGGTGGCAGTGTTAGTGTCAGTGTATTAGTGTGTGTCTAGAGCTGAGAGTTGAGCATTGGCCTGTTTTTGGTGGTACCCACGGAGCACGCAGGCGTACACCCTTCTTGTGTGACATCCCGGGTGATACTGACGGTCTCACTCCCGCCGCGTCTCCAGCCACCGGCATTAAGGCCACCACGAAGCAATCTCTCAGACACACACACACGCACGCACTCGCTCACGGACAGAACAATGGACTATATGCGTGATCTCTGCGCTGTTTATGTCATATATATGTGGTTCGAGCTGTTGAGGCGCCACTTTATATACTAAACAGTGCAGTCCATGCACACACAAAGATGGGAGGTAAGAAGGGACAACGTCAAGAAGGGAGACACGACTCCCCACCACCTTCTCCTCCACCGGGCGCAGACTCTCATCCTCCACCTCCAGTGACGGACATTGCCACAATTCTGAGGTGGATGGACGACCGGGACGAGAGACGTAGAGAGATGGAACTTCAGAGGGAGGAGACACGAAGAGAGGAGGAAAAGTTGCGTTTTGAGGCACTATTGGCGACCCCGGCGCTAACCCACCCTCCCTCACTCGCAGGTAGCGCGCATATAGGCGCCAGTACCCTCCCTCCTCCACCACACCAGCGTCCTGCAGGTACCCTTGCTACCCCAACAGCTCCCAAGGCATCTGTTCAACCCCCACCCGCCCTCTCACCAGACGTCACGTTTCAGCTTTTTCGTGAGTGGAGGCGGCGATGGACAGATTACTCCACGATGGTGGACCTTGATAGCATGCCTCCAAACAAACAGCTCATCCAACTGCGGATGTGTTTGTCGCTGGAGACCCAGAGAGTTTTGGAGCACACGTTGCAAGTGCCTCCCGATTCTACATCTTCAGTGACGGATGTGCTCGACCTTTTACAGGAGCACGTTAAAGGTCGGAACAATGAGGCTTTGCGTCGCCGTGCCTTCACCAGCTGCAAGCAGGCGGAGAACGAATCCTTTGACGACTTTTTTGTACGCTTGAAGAGTTTGTCAGAGGAGATCGACGTCTGCAAGGCGCACAGCCCGGAATGTGAGGAAGCCTGGATCAAGCACGGGATCTTGACAGGTGTCAGGCACGAAGAGTTGATGCAACGACTCATCCCCCTGGACGCTTCCTCCACACTCCAGGTGGTAGTGACTGAATGTCAGTCATACGAGGCCACCAAGTCCGCCACCTCTGCCTTACGGGCCCCTCCTGCTGTGAGAGCAATCTCTCAGTTCAAGAAGGGTAAGAAGGCGGCCAACAACACGAAGGCTGCCACACGTTCTTCCACGCCTCCGCCTAGTGCTTCCTGTGGCAGCTGTGGAAAGCAGCATGGCCCCAAGACTTGCCCGGCCGCCGACGCACTGTGTCGTGGATGTGACCATAAGGGCCACTGGTCTAACACAGACAGGTGCCCTGCATGAGGCCACAAGTGTCAGGCCTGCGGTCGCTATGGACACTACGACAAGTGCTGCCACCAACCCAAGCCCAAAAGCCCGAGACGAGGAGGACAGCAGCGCACTTCCATCGGGGTGGTTCGCACGCAGCCCCCTCCAGATGGCCCACGCAGCCCCAAGCAGCAGCGGAGTCACATCAGGAGGGTGGAATCGACCACACGCCCCAGGGCTACCTCTTCCCCTACTATCCGCATCGCCGTCACACACGGTGATGTGTCGGGTCACATCGAGGTGATACCGGACACCGGCGCTGATACTACGGTGATTGGGTTGAAGCACCTCCAGAAACTGGGCCTCACCAAACGTGACCTGGGACCACCGCCGCAGCTGCTGTACTACAATGCGGACGGTTCCCAGATGCCGGACGCTGTGGGCTCCTTTCAAGCAGAGATCACCTACGGCGACAGGTCGTGTCACGGATGGATCGACGTGCAGCCTACTCTCGCTACACCCTTGTTGTCGTGGGAGCACTGCAAGAAGTTAGGCGTGGTGCCCAGAGACTTTCCCGAGCAGATCCCAGCTGCTCGTTACACCGCCAGCAGGGTGCGTGAGTCGACGAGCGACGCGCCTGGCGCTGCCACACAGAGCTGCCCAGAACCCACGTCCACTCCCTCCCCGCCTCCACCCAAGTCACGGCTGCTTCCTCTTCACAGCGAGACGTCTCCTTCAGCCGCAAGGGCCTACTTCCTGAAGGAGTACTCGGATGTGCTGGTGATGAAGGAGGCCCTATGGACCGCGCCACTGAAGGCTATGGCGGGTCCGCCTATGAGGATACACCTGTGGGAAGATGCACAGCCGTTTGCCATACACACTCCCCGGTTGAATCCTCTCGCCTTCAGGGATTCAGTCAAGAAGGAACTGGATTCCATGGTGGCCCAGGGTGTCATCGTACCCGTTGGTGACGACCCATCCCCTTGGTGCCACCCTCTAGTTGCTGTGGCTAAGACTAACGGTGGAGTGCGGATTACTACCGACTTGTCTAAGCGTAACAGCCAGGTGTCCCGTGCCGCCCACCCTTCACCCACACCTTTTGCAGCTATACGGAGTGTGGATCCGAAGGTACGGTACTTCTCGACGATGGACGCCCTCTGTGGTTACTGGCAGATCCCACTGAAGAAGGAGGATCAGCCACTGACCACTTTCATCACGCCTTACGGACGCTTCCGCTACTGCCGTGGCCCTATGGGATTCGCTGCTACGGGGGACGCCTTCTGTCTCCGTGGTGACATGGCACTTCAAGGTGTGACCAACTGCGTGAAGGTAGTGGACGACGTCCTCCTCTACGATGAGGACTACCTGACGCATCTTCGCCGCATCGACGAGGTACTGACCAGGTGTAGGACGCACGGCATCACTCTGAATGCCGAGAAGTTCGTCTTGGCCGCACCTGCAGTGTCTTTCTGCGGCTACCGACTCTCAAGGGATGGCATTGCTGCGGACCCGGAGAAAGTTCGCGCCGTAGCGGACTTTGCGAAACCTGCCAACCTTACGGATCTCAGGTCCTTCATGGGCCTGGTGAACCAGCTGGCAGAATTTTCTCCTGACGTCTCCACCGCTGCCGGGCCTCTCCGCCCCCTGATGAGCCCCAAGAGGACGTTCGTGGACCCCTGACCACGACCTCGCCTTTCATAAGGTGAAGGAGGCCCTGTCAAGTCCACCTATCCTCGCTACTTTCGACCCAGCGCTCCCCACCGTCCTCCAGACAGACGCCTCGCGCCTGTACGGGGTTGGTTACGCCCTTCTCCAGGATCACGGTGGAGGAAAGTACCGGCTCGTACAGTGTAGCTCTCGCTTCCTCACCGATGCTGAGTCTCGCTACGCTACCATCGAGCTGGAGCTGCTGGCAGTGGTATGGGCCTTATCGAAGTGCAAGTTCTACTTGATTGGCCTACAGTACTTCAACCTCATCACAGACCACAGGCCCTTGGTCCCCATTCTTAACCACTATTCGCTGGACGCCATCGAGAATCCCCGCCTCCAGCGCCTGAAGGAGAAGATTTTGGCCTTCGTCTTCACCGCGGCTTGGCGCGCAGGTAAGGAGTTGTGCATCCCGGATGCCCTCTCCCGCTCCCCAGTCAGCCGCCCTACACCTGAAGACGAGATGCTCAGCACCGAGGCCGGTTTCTCCATCAGCAACATCGTCACCTTGCAGGCCGTACAGTCCTTCGCCAGCACCCAGGCCTCAGTGTCGCCACCCGACAGCGATCTGGCCCTTGAGGAACTACGGACTGCGGCACGCGATGACCCCTCCTACACTCAGCTCTTGGAGAGTGTGAGGACTGGGTTCCCTCGCGACCGTTTTGACCTCCACAACGCCCTACGCCCGTATTGGAAGATACGTGAGGACCTCTACGCAGATGGGAACCTCGTCCTGTACGGTGCCCGTGTGGTCGTCCCTGCAGCTCTCCGTCGTGGCGTTCTGACCCGCTTACACGACAGCCATCGTGGAGCAGAGGCCACCAAGCGCCGCGCAAGGCAGGCTGTGTACTGGCCCGGCATTGACGCGGATATCGTCAATACGGTCCGTGCCTGTGAGCCGTGCTAGATCATGCAGCCCAGTCAACAGCAAGAGCCCCTCTTGTGCGACGACGAACCCACCAGGCCCTTCGAGTCCGTGTCGGCTGATTTCTTCAGCACAGCTGGGAAACATTTCCTAGTTGTCGCCGACCGACTCTCTGGCTGGCCTGTGGTGGTAATCTGTGGCTCGGACACGACGTCCGCGGCCACCATTCGCCACCTCCGGCACCTCTTTCGTGACCTGGGCGTCCCCGTACGTCTGCGGACGGACGGTGGGCCACAGTTCACCAGCCAGGACTTCACAGGATTCCTGGAGCGTTGGGGAGTCCGCCACATCGTGTCAACACCCCACTACCCACAGTCAAACGGCCACGCTGAGGCTGCGGTCAAGACAGTCAAGCACCTCATCCTCAAGGTGGCCTCTTCAGGCAACATAGACTGTGAGGCGTTTGACAAAGGACTCCTGGAGTTACGTAATACTCCCACCCACACAGGACGCTCCCCTGCCCAGATCCTGTATGGTCACCCTCTCCGCTCTTGCGTTCCTGCACACGCCCTGGCCTTTGCGAAGGAGTGGCAGACCAGAGCCGAGAGCTGCGACCGCCGCGCCGCTTCACGTGCCCAGGACGCCAAGGCTCGGTATGACGACCATGCCCGCCCTCTTCAGCCACTGGAGATTGGTGCCCTTGCCTGCGTCCAGGACCCGACGACGACACGTTGGGACAAGGTGGGCATAGTGATGGGCGTCGGCCGGTCACGGGACTACAAGGTCAGGATGCCGAGCGGCCGTGTCTGGTGGAGGAACCGCCGCTTCCTCCGGCCAGTCCCACCCCCTGCTGCTGGCCCCCTGACCGAGGACGAGTCACCTACACCTCACGAGGATCGGCCCCACAGTGCACCTCGACACTCGGAGCGACTTAGGACTAAGAAGTCCGCTCAAGACAAAGACTATGAGCGTGAGGGGGGAGGGAGATGTAGGTTATGTATATAAGCTACTGTGCCGAGTAGCAACCCTGTATATAAGCTACTGTGCCGAGTAGCAACCCTGAATATAAGCTACTGTGCCGAGTAGCAACCCTGTATATACGCTACTGTGCCGAGTAGCATTTATATATATCATCACGTGGCAACACTGCACGTTATGTGGCAACATTGCCCCGAGGCTGCCATATGGCAAGGCAGCCTCAGTCTGACTGTGTGAGCCATGCATGGCACACGCGAGTCACCACTTGTATTTCTCTCATCCATAATAAACGGACTTCAGTGTTACACAGTGTTTCCCTACCCATCACTGCATTCTTTGGGGAACTTGTAACCACCAAATAGATGTATTGTCTGTTAAATTTAGGGAAGAATTTAATTTATAAACTTTTGAGAATCTGGATACAGGAGTTTTGTCTTTGCGTGTGTGTGTGTGTGTGTGTGGTGATGATGATGACGGATACTTTCCTCTGCAGTGAAAAAAATATCTTGACATTGCAAAGTTTAACTGTAAGCCGAAGGAACGTTTGTAATATAACTTATTATGTGAAATTGTAACTTGAAATTCTTTGTGAAAAATTATTTCCCTATAAAGTTTGGCAGTAAATGAAGTATTACATCAAGGTGTAACTTGTGGTTCCTTGTGGAGTAATTACCTATGTGGACGATACAGCTACTCCAGGGTGTAAGACCTAGAGTAGAAAGTCTTAAGACCTTACCTGAGGTTGAAAGACTCTTATAGTGGAACGTCTTAGGTAATGAAACTTTAATTACAGTAAATAAAATATAATCTACCTAAATATTCCTTCACCTGGCGACAACTAATGATACAGGTGGTGTAATAGCTCTTTAAAATTCCTCCGTTTGATATAATAATGACCACACATGAACTTATAATGTGCAATATCTTGATAACACATTAGCTGCAGCATTACACATAGTCCAGTGTATGTGTAGTGAGGGACATCTACCTAAATGAGTTACAGAATGTGGAGTTGAGGCAAAAAAATGTTGGGACATGTTTGAGATCATCAGTTGAGCCAAACGTTTATACTCAATATTGTTTTAATGGTATTTTAGAGCGACCGAAAAATGTAAACAAAATGGCCGGCTAGGCTCGGGGGATCCACGAGTCCTCTTATAAAGGATCGACAATAAATGAAAACAAATCAGATTAATTTAAACACATTTCCAAGAGTATTAGATCCTGTAAAGAGAGAAAATTAATACTTGATATTTGTAGAAGCTTTTTTTTTTCGTCCGTTTTCGTCTTGGTTAAAACAATTGTGGTGGTGTTACCTGTTCCAAACGGTAGACATCAAGGAAATGGATCAAGACCATAATACTCAAAGGTACACATGATGATTTGTTCCCAAGTCCGAGGATTTACTTCACAAAACAGATTAACTTTAGGACACAATGATGGCGAACAAAATAACATCAACATTGCGTACAGTACATATCTTGCTTTGACTCTTAACTCTTGTAATTTTTCGTAATGTTAGTGAACGAATTTGAGATTCTGGGCATATTTTCTTGTTTTTCTTTCTAATCAAGTGTAAAGGAAGATGTACTGTTTATTGATGGATTTGGTGATGTCTTAATAGTGTATTAGTATGTTAATATTACACAGGTTTGGTATAGTGGTGACAGTAATGTAGTGTAGTAAGATTTTAACACATGGAGGTGAATTTGTCTTTTATGTTGAGGATTTGTTAAAGGGAAGATCTGATGGACGGGGATAATTGTCTGGTTGTGATGGACACGGCTCACCTAACCTAACCCAATCTAACCTAACCCAACCCAACCTAACCCAACCCAACCTAACCTAACCCCTATATATGTGTGAGATAAGGTTCTGATTCAAGAACAAGATGCACAAGTTCGAATCCAAATTGAGCTGTAGGGTTTGTTGACTAATTCGGGGCTTCACATTCATAAAACTCTCAAATGGGATACGACTAAACCCGAAGCCCCATCTTCCGTCGGTCGGTCGTCGGTGTCAGGTCAAAGTTCAGTTTGTAGTTCACCTCCTGTGATATGTGTCATTTATCGAAACGAAACATGAGGTTAACGTGAAAACAAAACCTCGAAGCAACACGTATAAACAGGGTCGAGTTTTCATCGGATTTTACGTCATGAAATTTCCATCTTGAGAGAGAGAGAGAGAGAGAGAGATTGATTGATTCCGATGCTGAAATTAACACTAAAATATTATACTGAAATCGAGATGAATGCAGGTAAGGTTGGCGTATGGAATTATTGAAGAACGATCACAGAAATGTTTTACCTGTTTCCTGTGATGTAAGTCCAAAATGGTGTTAATTGTCATGGGTTTATACGTCCAAAATGTTCTTCATATCGTAGGGTTTTACATCCAAATATGCCATCCAAGTCCATATGTCCATTCATCCAGTTAGCTGTTTATCCATCCACCGATTCACCCACCTACCCATCTCTCATCCCATTCAGTCACCCATCTACCCATCTATCCTCCCATTCAGTCTCCCATCCGTCCATCCATCCATCCATCCATCCATCACACGAGGAATAGAATGACTCACTTATAATTTTTCTCTTTCCTGCTGCACTAAGGATCAACCACCCAGAGTGGTATGGCTACCCTGAGTAAGTACACTCTGTATTCCTCCTTTACTCTATTGTGGTGTAGGTGGTGGGTAGTGTGTGTTTGTGGGTGTAGAGCGTGGATAGTAGGTTTGTTTGTGGGTGTAGGGCGTGGATAGTAGGTATGTTTGTGGGTGTGGGGCGTGGATAGTAGGTTTGTTTGTGGGTGTGGGGCGTGGATAGTAGGTTTGTTTGTGGGTGTAGGGAGTGGATAGTAGGTATGTTTGTGGGTGTAGGGAGTGGATAGTAGGTATGTTTGTGGGTGTGGGGCGTGGATAGTAGGTTTGTTTGTGGGTGTGGGGCGTGGATAGTAGGTTTGTTTGTGGGTGTAGATACATACATAGTTAAGAGGAATAAATCAAAATGGGAAGAAGAGTTACTACCACTCTCTATCATCCATGAATCTATCTAGCCTCTTTTTGAAACTTTCCAGAGTTCCCGCACTTACTACAAAGTTGCTAAGCTTGTTCCACTCGTCCACCACCCTATTTGTGAACCAGTTTCTTCCTATCTCCCTCCTAAACCTAAACTTATCCAACTTGAATCCGTTGCTCCGAGTCCTATCCTGCTCGGATATTATAAGAACCTTATCTATATCCCCTTTATTGATTCCTTTCACCCACTTAAATACTTCTATCATATCTCCCCGCACTCTTCGTCTTTCTAGGAAATGCAAGTTAAGTTTCTTTAACCTATCCTGATATGGAAGGATTCCAAGTCCCGGAATCATTTTTGTCATTCTTCGCTGCACCGACTCTAGTGAATTTATATCCATTCTATAATAGTGGCACCAGAACTGAACCGCATAATCGAGGTGCGGCCTGACTAGCGCAAGATATAGTTGCAATAAGACCTCTGCACTCTTGTTACTTATACTTCTAGATATAAAACCCAATACTCTGTTTGCCTTATTTCGAACATTAACGCACTGTTTTCTAGGCCGTAGGTCTGGGCTTACAAGTACCCCTAGGTCTCTTTCACAAGTAGACTTCTCTAGGTTGTTGTTGTTAAGGCTGTATACATTATAAGCATTTGTTCTTCCAATATTAAGTACGCTGCACTTGCTGGTGTTGAATTTCATTTGCCATTTTTCAGACCACCCCTGCAGTTTATTTAGATCCTCCTGTAATGCATTTGCATCCTGCCCTGAATTAATTTGCCGCCTATTTTGGTGTCATCCGCAAACTTGCTTATGTCACTGCTGATCCCAGTATCTAAATCGTTTATGTAGATTATGAACAAGAGTGGGCCTAGTACTGACCCCTGGGGAACCCCACTGGTTACACGGCCCCACTCAGATTTAACACCATCTACGCTGACCCTCTGCGTTCTATCGGTGAGCCATGATTTTATCAAATTTAAAACTTTCCCCTCGATACCATGAGCCTTAATTTTTCTCAGAAGCCTCTGATGCGGTACTCTGTCAAATACTTTGCTAAAGTGTAAGTAAATAACATCGTAATTTTCGTCATTATCTACTACCTCGAAGACTTTCCTAAAAAACGTTAGCAGGTTTGTTAGACAAGATTTTCCCTTTGTAAACCCATGTTGAGAGTCGTATTGTACCAGTGATGGTTTGACTTTGATCTCTGACTCAGCTTAAGTGTGTGTGTGTGTGTGTGTGTGTGTGTGTGTGTGTGTGTGTGTGTGTGTGCGTCATCGTGTGCTGACTTAAAGCATCCAGGAATAATACTAGCTTAAGAAAATTTCTGTCTTACCTGTATGATAAATTTGTTCAGTATTCACTTGTCTTGTGGTATCTTGGCCAATTTAGCTCTCTAGTAACGGTGACTTTCTCATCTTTTTATCTGACTCATATTTTCCGTAGTTAATCAGTCTCAGAAATTTATAAACAATGACTTGTACAGTATAGTGGTTAATGATGTATATTAATACAATAACTACAATTCATTTATTTTTTTAGTTTATCGGAAGTTTGACCTTGAGTTTTGACCTATGACCTTAAAACGTCCGACCTTGAGTTTTGACCTATGACCTTAAAAGTCCGACCTTGAGTTTTGACCTATGACCTTAAAAAGTCCGACCTTGAGTTTTGACCTATGACCTTAAAAAGTTTGGCCTTGAGTTTTGACCTATGACCTTAAAAAATTAGTATGGTATAATTTTTTGCTTGCGGCAGCTGTTCTGTATGTACGTTCATTTATCACATCTTTGGTTTAGAGTCAGCGAACATTTCTCTTTATTATAAATATCGCCAAAATAACATCAAGTTTCACTCCATAATACAAGGAAGTGTTTGTTAATATTGGTATTGGATATTAAGGAACTTTATGTAACTCCGTAAATAGATATAAAATAATTTAATCCTCCCACACCTTTAATACCAATGGGATTATGGAATGCACCTGTACAGCATCCCTGACCACGGTATTCTAATTTGCTTTGAGCCATTGAGAACCTAACCAAACCTGACCTAACCTGACCTGACCTAACCTGACCTGACCTAACCTGACCTGATCTGACCTGACCTAACCTAACCTGACCTGACCTAACCTAACCTGACCTGACCTAACCTGAAGGCCCCTCAACAGTTTATGATTTGTTGAGCGTAGCGATGAAAATTGGTTATAATGGGGTGGCTTATGAGGGATTATCATTATGGTGTTATGGTGGGGGGGGGGAGGAGAAGAGGGATGTAGAGGAGGAAGAAGAGGACAATAGGTATGTGGAGGAGGAGGAGGAAGAAAAAGAAGAGGGATGGGGGGGTATTAAGGTCTGTCTTGGGAGGAAGATCGAGAACTATTCCACAGACAGACAAACAGACAGACAGACACAGACAGACATAAAAGTATGATAGTTATTTACTTTTATAAGAATTGGTTGTTCTCTTCTTCAGGGTTTTAGTGTCATGATTAAAGTAATATTTTTCAGGTTAAAACTTTGTCCAATTTTAGGGATTAAAAATAGAAAATTACCGGTAATAATGAGCTTTATGAACCTCTGATAATATCACTCTTAAATAACTTGATGTACACACATGCATACACACACACACACACACACACACACACACACACATACACACATGCGCACACACACACACACACACACACACTCACTCAACGATGTGTGAATTAATAATGTTCTTTGTAAGTGTTTGTGTATGTGTCTAAAATTGTGTTTAATATTACAAAAAACTTAAGTGGTGTATATAGTCAACATGCTCGCCTTGTAAGTGAATGGACCTGGGCTCGATTCCCGGGCAGGGTGAAATTAGGTAATGGTTAGTAGGGTGTGTCAATTTAGGGGGTGAACTGGCTAAATTGAAAATCGAGTAATTTGGTAGCAATTTATTGTAGTCTTTAAGCATGCAAAACAATATTCTGGCATAAATTTTTTTTTATAATAAGTCCTACCTACATCAAATGGATTTTTAAATGTACATATTTGTGAATTTATAACATAACCAGCATTTGCACACATGTTACTGTTTCAAGTTTCAAATTATTATATTTTATTATCCGTAGTCTATTTGAAAGTAACCAATGCCTTCATACTCTCTTTGCTTTGGTTTCTTGTCATCAGTAGTCTGCTTGCTATTTGTGCTTTGATGTAACCTTCTCGCCTCTCGTGGCTGTAAACATAGCCCGCTGCTTCTGTGACCATTTTCACACATCTCTCCACACTTTGAGTGTGGGAAGGCCACTTCGGCACCTGCATTGGAGTCTCTTTAAGGTTTCTCAATTCTTGGCTAGTTAGACTTGTTGTCAATGGTGGCTCTAAGACTTCCAAACTCAAGTCAACCAATTCTGACAATTTGGTGGCATTGACGTTTATTGGGGGAACTTTTCTTGAATGAAACGAACAGTCTCCCAACTGGTCGTCATCTATTAGCGTTCCTCTAATCTTTAGAATGACTTCTACAGCCTCGGTTTGGAGATTGGTACATTGACTGCAAAGCATTGCTTGCAAAACTGCTTCTGATCGAGCATACCAAGCGGACCTTCTTGCCACAGGTAACACGATGTCCCTCACTACCTTCCTCTGTGTTCTTATTAGCTGCAATTGAAACAAAAGGTGATTGGGCCCATCCACCCACATAGGATTAAGTTTCACACTAAACCACTGGGGAAGATAAACTCCAATAATAAATTCAACAATTAACCTCAAATTCTTCAGCACTTTGCCCTTCAATTCGTGTTTGGAAATCCAAATCCTGCAGAAACGAAGGGCTGTAGTTAACCAACGGCTGTGACTGACAGGTCCAATCTCCAAGAGAGCCAATGACTGAGGCACTTCTCCTGATCTTATTGCTTGGGCAATACGATAAGCATAGGATTGATCTGTGCTGAGATCTTTGATGACTCCTTCAGACAACGCCGGAAGGGGAGGGCCAACTTCGACCTTTGGAAAGGTTGTATTTATTTCTAATTGTGTTGCTTCATCCAGCATGATGCCAAGGGGACCTGACCACTTGTTGTTGCTCTTTGTAGGACCATCAAGTTCCTGGATGAGATGACGAAGAGGTAGCTCGCCTGTATGTAAATCACATACAATCCAAACAAGTCTTCTTCCTAGTTTTTTCTCTAAATGCGTCATTACACCCCCTGCCATCCGGTGTTCACTGCAGTTGAATCTCCACCAACAGCCTGCAGTGAACTGCCAAGTCCTCTCTCCTGAACCCAACATAAAATATGATCAGCAATGACGTCTGCATGTTTCTTCCCTTCTACTTCAGTTTCGGGAGCAAAGTGAAACAAAAACCGACCACCAGGCTCAGAACAGACAGAGTAGTGTTCTTCTTTGATGAGACCTGGAAACTTTCTGTTCACTCCCTCTACTTCTAGCAAAACTTTTGTGTCATCTATTCTTCCATCAAACAAAAGACAGGAGAGCCCTCCCTCGCTTAAATTTTTTTCATGCTGATCAGATATTTCCTTCATTATTTTTTCTTGTGCTCTTCTAATTTTATTATGATCTATCACCAAAGATACATCCTCTCAGCTGATGAGGCCTGCATCTATCCAAGCGGCAGTTGCAATTTCTGCAGCCTCACGAAGTCCAGCATGGTGGCGAATACTAGCTAAAGCAATGTTTGAAATATTTCTTGTGTTGTATTTCATTTTCTTTGGTAAAGGTTCAGATGGCTCTTTGGAACTAGCATCTGATGTTGCTTCCTGTTCATCAGAAGAACTATCAAAGAAGTGATAAACATCTTGACACAGCTCTTCCTCTCTTTGGATGGCTTCTTCACTCTTCATTTTCTTCTTTTGTTCCCTCTCTCGGATTTGTTCTCTCTTCTTGGCATTAGCAATCTGCTTCTTTGTTTCTGAATAATCTATTGAACCCATTTGCATACTTCCTTGGCCTTCTGCCTTTGTCCTCTGTGCCTTTATAAATTCAAGCTCTAAACAGGGATCTTCTTTTCACGAGGACAACCACAATCAATGTGGGAATTATTTTCTCTCTTACCTGAGTGAGAACAGTTGGATTCAGAACATAATTGTATGGAGCACTTGCAGGTCAAAATGTCAAACAGAGTATCAAGTGTGTGCAGAAATTCATTTTTCCTGGCCAAGTTTCCTTTACCAAGTGATGTTTCAACTGCTTTGTGCCATAATTTCGTTAGTTTTAGCTCAATAGTTCGACACTGATTAATCACAGGTGGTTTGAATAGTGCATTAGCTTTTGTCCATTGATGCAGAAGAGGGACTATCATGTCATTTATGAGTTCTTTATCTGTATAGTTCCTTCTGTCCTTTGCATTTTTTTCTCGAAGGAGTAACCCTAATCTTAGCATGTCTCTCACTGTTGGAAGTTCTGATCCAGGAAGCTCCTTCCCTTTACCAACTAGCAGGCTCAAGTGGGTTGACAACTGACTTCTTGTCTTCAATTTTGACATCTTCACACTATCT
>NW_024714756.1:0-10339 GCF_018991925.1 Homarus americanus
GGTGTTATATGTAGTGATGATGGTTGATGTTTATATTGTGACGATTGGTTGTGTTATATGTAGTGATGATGTTTGGTGTTATATGTAGTGATGATGGTTGGTGATTTATGTAGTGATGATGGTTCATGTTTATGTAGTGACGATGGGTTGTGTTATATGTAGTGATGATGGGTGGTGTTATATGTAGTGATGATGGATGGTGTTATATGTAGTGATGATGGATGATGTTTATGTAGTGATTATGGGTTGTGTTATATGTAGTGATGGTTGGTGTTATATAAAGTGGTGATGCTTGGTGTTATATGTAGTGATGATGGATGGTGTTATATGCAGTGATGATGGTTGGTGATATATGTAGTGATGATGGTTAATGTTTATGTAGTGAAGATTGGTTGTGTTATATGTAGTGACGATGAGTGGTGTTATATGTAGTGATGAAAGGTTTTTGTTATATGTAGTGATGATGGTTGATGTTTATGTAGTGACGATGGGTTGTGTTATATGTAGTGATGATGGGTTGTTTTATATGTAATAATGATGGATGGTGTTATATGTAGTGATGATGGTTGATGTTTTTGTAGTGACGATAGGTTGTGTTATATGTAGTGATGATGGTTGGTGTTATATGTAGTGATGATGGTTGATGTTTATGTAGTGACGATGGGTTATGTTATATGTAGTGATGATGGTTGGTGTTATATGTAGTAATGATGGAATGTGTTATATGTAGTGATGATGGATGGTGTTATATGTAGTGATGATGGTTGGTCTTATATGTAGTGATGATGGTTGATGTTTATGTAGTGACGATGGGTTGTGTTATATGTAGTGACGATGGGTTGTGTTATATGTAGCGATGATAGTTGGTGTTATATGTAGTGATGATAGTGGATGTTTATGTAGTGACGATGAGCTGTGTTATATATAGTGATGATGTTTGGTGTTATATGTAGTGATGATGGTTGGTGTTATATGTAGTGATGATGGTTGATGTTTATGTAGTGACGATGGGTTGTGTTATATGTAGTGATGATGGGTGGTGTTATATGTAGTGATGATTGTTTATTTTATATGTAGTGATGGTAGTTGTGTTCATGTAGTGACGATGGAATTTGTTATATGTAGTGATGGGAGGTGTTATATGTAGTGATGATGGATGGTGTTATATGTGGTGATGATGGATATTCGATGTTTATGTAGTGACGATGGGGTGTGTTATATGTGGTGATGATTTGTGGGTAGTATATGTGGTGATGATGGTTGATGTTTATGTAGTGGCGATGGATTGTGTTATATGTAGTGATGATGGTTGGTGTTATATGTAGTGATGATGGTTGGTGTTATATGTAGTGATGATGGTTGATGTTTATGTAGTGACGATGGGTTGTGTTACATGTAGTGATGATGTTTGGTGTTATATGTAGTGACGATCGGTTGTGTTATATGTAGTGATGATGGTCGGTGTTATATGTAGTGATGATGGTTGGTCTTATATGTAGTGATGATGGATGGTGTTATATGTAGTGATGATGTTTGGTGTTATATGTAGTGATGATGGTTGATGTTTATGTAGTGACGATGGGTTGTGTTATATGTAGTGGTGATGGTTGGTGTTATATGTAGTGATGATGGTTGGTGTTATATGTAGTGATGATGGATTGTGTTATATGAAGTGATGATGGTATGTGTTATATGTAGTGATGATGGTTGATGTTTATGTAGTGACGATGGGCTGTGGTATATGTAGTGGTGATGGTTGGTGTTATATGTAGTGATGATGGTTGGTGTTATATGTAGTGATGATGGTTGATGTTTATGTTGTGATGTTGGGTTGTGTTATATGTAGTGATGATGTTTGGTGTTATATGTAGTGATGATGGTTGGTGTTATATGTAGTGATGATGGTTGATGTTTATGTTGTGATGTTGGGTTGTGTTATATGTAGTGATGATGTTTGGTGTTATATGTAGTGATGATTGTTTATTTTATATGTAGTGATGATGGATGATGTTCATGTAGTGACGATGGGTTGTTATATGTAGTGATGATGGGAGGTGTTATATGTAGTGATGATGGATGGTGTTATATGTAGTGATGATGGATGATGTTTATGTAGTGACGATGGGTTGTGTTATATGTAGTGATGATAGTTTGTGTTATATGTAGTGATTATGGGTTGTGTTATATGTAGTGGTGATGGTTTGTGTTATATGTAGTGACGATGGGTTGTGTTATATGTAGTAATGATGGATGGTGTTATATGTAGTAATGATGGTTGATGTTTATGTAGTGACGATGGGTTGTGTTATATGTAGTGATGATGTTTGGTGTTATATTTAGTAACAATGGGTTGTATTATATGTAGTGATGATGGTCGGTGTTATATGTAGTGATGATGGTTGGTGTTATATGTAGTGATGATGGATGGTGTTATATGTAGTGATGATGGTTGGTGTTATATGTAGTGATGATGGTTGATGTTTATATTGTGACGATTGGTTGTGTTATATGTAGTGATGATGTTTGGTGTTATATGTAGTGATGATGGTTGGTTATTTATGTAGTGATGATGGTTCATGTTTATGTAGTGACGATGGGTTGTGTTATATGTAGTGATGATGGGTGGTGTTATATGTAGTGATGATGGATGTTGTTATATGTAGTGATAATGGATGATGTTTATGTAGTGACGATGGTTTATGTTATATGTAGTGATGATGGGTGGTGTTATATGTAGTGATGATGGTTGGTGTTATATGTAGTGATGATAGTTGGTGTTATATGTAGTGATGATGGTTGATATTTATGTAGTGAAGATTGGTTGTGTTATATGTAGTGACGATGGGTGGTGTTATATGTAGTGATGAAGGTTTTTGTTATATGTAGTGATGATGGTTGATGTTTATGTAGTGACGATGTGTTGTGTTATATGTAGTAACGATGGGTTGTGTTATATGTAAAAATGATGGATGGTGTCATATGTAGTGATGATGGTTGGTGTTATATGTAGTGATGATGGTTGATGTTTATGTAGTGACGATGGGTTATGTTATATGTAGTGATGATGGTTGGTGTTATATATAGTAATGATGGAATGTGTTATATGTAGTGATGATGGATGGTGTTATATGTAGTGATGATGGTTGGTCTTATATGTAGTGATGATGGTTGATGTTTATGTAGTGACGATGGGTTGTGTTATATGTAGTGACGATGGGTTGTGTTATATGTAGTGACGATGGGTTGTGTTATATGTGGCGATGATGGTTGGTGTTATATGTAGTGATGATAGTGGATGTTTATGTAGTGACGATGAGCTGTGTTATATATAGTGATGATGTTTGGTGTTATATGTAGTGATGATGGTTGGTGTTATATGTAGTGATGATGGTTGATGTTTATGTAGTGACGATTGGTTGTGTTATATGTAGTGATGATGGGTGGTGTTATATGTAGTGATGATTGTTTATTTTATATGTAGTGATGATGGATGATGTTTATGTAGTGACGATGGGTTGTTATATGTAGTGATGATGGGAGGTGTTATATGTAGTGATGATGGATGGTGTTATATGTAGTGATGATGGACGATGTTTATGTAGTGACGATGGGGTGTGTTATCTGTAGTGATGATAGTTGGTGTTATATGTAGTGATGATGGTTGATGTTTATGTAGTGGCGATGGATTGTGTTATATGTAGTGGTGATGGTTGGTGTTATATGTAGTGATGATGGTTGGTGTTATATGTAGTGATGATGGTTGATGTTTATGTTGTGACGATGGGTTGTGTTATATGTAGTGATGAAGTTTGGTGTTATATGTAGTGATGATGGTTGCTGATTTATGTAGTGATGATGGATGATGTTTATGTAGTGACGATGGGTTGTGTTATATGTAGTGATGATGGTTGATGTTATATGTAGTGATGATGGATGATGTTTATGTAGTGACGATGGGTTGTGTTATATGTAGTGATGATTGGTGGTGTTATATGGAGTGATGATGGATGGTGTTATATGTAGTGATGATGGATGATGTTTATGTAGTGACGATGGGTTGTGTTATATGTAGTGATGATGGGTGGTGTTATATGTAGTGAAGTGGATGGTGTTATATGTAGTGATGATGGTTGGTGTTATATGTAGTGATGATAGTTGGTGTTATATGTAGTGATGATGGTTGTGTTATATGTAGTGATGATTGGTGGTGTTATATGGAGTGATGATGGATGGTGTTATATGTAGTGATGATGGATGATGTTTATGTAGTGACGATGGGTTGTGTTATATGTAGTGATGATGGGTGGTGTTATATGTAGTGAAGTGGATGGTGTTATATGTAGTGATGATGGTTGGTGTTATATGTAGTGATGATAGTTGGTGTTATATGTAGTGATGATGGTTGATATTTATGTAGTGAAGATTGGTTGTGTTATATGTAGTGACGATGGGTGGTGTTATATGTAGTGATGAAGGTTTTTGTTATATGTAGTGATGATGGTTGATGTTTATGTAGTGACGATGGGTTGTGTTATATGTAGTGATGGGTGGTGTTATATGTAGGTATGATGGTTGGTGTTTATGTAGTGATGATGGTTGATGTTTATGTAGAGTCGATGGGTTGTGTTATATGTAGTGATGATGGTTGGTGTTATATGTAGTGATGATGGTTGATGTTATATGTAGTGACGATGGGTGGTGTTATATGTAGGTATGATGGTTGGTGTTATATGTAGTGATGATGGTTCATGTTTATGTAGTGACAATGGGTTGTGTTATATGGACTGATGATGGTTGGTGTTATATGTAGTGATGATGGTTGATGTTTATGTAGTGACGATGGGTTGTGTTATATGTAGTGACGATGGGTGGTGATATATGTAGGTATGATGGTTGGTGTTATATGTAGTGATGATGGTTCATGTTTATGTAGTGACAATGGGTTGTGTTATATGGACTAATGATGGTTGGTGTTATATGTAATGATGATGGTTGATGTTTATGTCGTGACAATCGGTTGTGTTATATGTAGTGATGATAGTTGGTGTTATATGTAGTGATGACGGATGGTGTTATATGCAGTGACGATGGGTTGTGTTATATGTACTGATGATGGTTGGTGTTATATGTAGTGATGAGGGTTGATGTTTATGTAGTGACGATGGGTTGTGTTATATGTAGTGACGATGGTTGATGTTTATGTAGTGACGATAGGTTGTGTTGTATGTAGTGATGAGGGTTGGTGTTGTATGTAGTGATGATGGTTGATGATTATGTAGTGACGATGGATTGTGTTATATGTAGTGACGATGGTTGGTGTTATATGTAGTGACGATGGGTTGTGTTATATGTAGTGATGATGGGTTGTGTTATATGTAGTGACGATGGGTGGTGTTATATGTAGTGATGATGGTTGATGTTTATGTAGTGACAATGGGTTGTGTTATATGGAGTGATGATGGTTGGTGTTATATGTAGTGATGATGGTTGATGTTTACGTACTGATGATGGGTTGTGTTACATGTAGTGATGATGGTTGGTGTTATATGTAGTGATGATGGTTGATGTTTATGTAGTGACAATGGGTTGTGTTATATGGACTGATGATGGTTGGTGTTATATGTAGTGATGAATGTTTACGTAGTGATGATGGGTTGTGTTACATGTAGTGATGATGGTTGGTGTTATATGTAGTGATGATGGTTGATGTTTATGTAGTGACGATGGGTTGTGCTATATGTAGTGATGATGGTTAATGTTTATGTAGTGACGATGGGTGGGGTTATATGTAGTGATGATGGTTGGTGTTATATGTAGTAATGATGGTTGATGTTTATGTAGTGACGATATGTTGTGTTATATGTAGAAATGATGGTTGATGTTTATGTAGTGACGATGGGTTGTGTTATATGTAGTGATGGGTGGTGTTATATGTAGGTATGATGGTTGGTGTTGATGTAGTGATGATGGTTGATGTTTATGTAGAGACGATGGGTTGTGTTATATGTAGTGATGATGGTTGGTGTTATATGTAGTGATGATGGTTGATGTTTATGTAGTGACGATGGGTTGTGTTATATGTAGTGACGATGGGTGGTGTTATATGTAGTGATGATGGTTGGTGTTATATGTAGTGATGATGGTTGATGTTTACGTAGTGATGATGGGTTGTGTTACATGTAGTGATGATGGTTGGTGTTATATGTAGTGATGATGGTTGATGTTTATGTAAGTGATAATGGGTGCGTTATATGTAGTGATGGTTGGTGGTGTTATATGTAGTGATGATGGGTTGTGTTATATGTACTGATGATGGTTGGTGTTACATGTAGATGATGATGGTTGATGTTTATGTAGTGACAATGAGTTGTGTTATATGTAGTGATGCTGGTTGGTGTTATATGTAGTGATGACGGATGGTGTTATATGTAGTGACGATGGGTTGTGTTATATGTAGTGATGATGGTTGGTGTTATATGTAGTGACGATGGGTTGTGTTAAATGTAGTGACGATGGGTGGTGTTATATGTAGGTATGATGGTTGGTGTTATATGTAGTGATGATGGGTTGTGTTATATGTAGTGAGGATGGGTGGTGTTATATGTAGTGATGATAATTGGTGTTATATGTAGTGATGATGGTTGATGTTTATGTAGTGATGATAGGTTGTGTTGTATGTAGTGGTGATGGTTGGTGTTATATGTAGTGATGATGGTTGATGATTATGTAGTGACGATGGGTTGTGTTATATGTAGTGACGATGGGTGGTGATATATGTAGGTATGATGGTTGGTGTTATATGTAGTGATGATGGTTGATGTTTATGTAGTGACAATGGGTTGTGTTATATGTAGTGATGATGGTTGATGTTATATGTAGTGATGATGGATGGTGTTATATGTAGTGACGATCGGTTGTGTTATATGTACTGATGATGGTTGGTGTTATATGTAGTGATGATGGTTGATGTTTATGTAGTGACGATGGGTTGTGTTATATGTAGTGATGATGGTTGGTGTTATATGTAGTGATGATGGTTGGTGTTATATGTAGTGATGATGGATGGTGTTATATTAAGTGATGATGGTTGGTGTTATATGTAATAATGATGGTTGATGTTTATGTAGTGACGATGGGTTGTGTTATATGTAGTGGTGATGGTTGGTGTTATATGTAGTGATGATGGTTGGTGTTATATGTAGTGATGATGTTTGATGTTTATGTTGTGACGATGGGTTGTGTTATATGTAGTGATGATGGTTGGTGTTATATGTAGTGATGATGGTTGGTGATTTATGTAGTGATGATGGTTGATGTTTATGTAGTGACGATGGGTTGTGTTATATGAAGTGATGATGGTTGATGTTTATGTAGTGACGATGGGTGGGGTTATATGTAGTGATGATAGTTGGTGTTATATGTGGTGATGATGGTTGATGTTTATGTAGTGATGTTGGGTTGTGTTATATATAGTTATGATGGTTGGTGTTATATGTAGTGATGATGGCTGATGTTTATGTAGTGACGATGGGTGGTGTTATATGTAGTGATGATGGTTGGTGTTATATGTAGTGATGATGGTTGATGTTTATGTAGTGACGATGGATGTGTTATATGTAGTGATGATGGTTGGTTTTATATGTAGTGACGATGGGTTGTGTTATATGTAGTGATGATGGTTGGTGTTATATGTAGGTATGATGGTTGGTGTTATATATAGCGATGATGGGTTGTGTTATATGTAGTGACGATGGGTGGTGTTATATGTAGTGATGATGGTTGGTGTTATATGTAGTGATGATGGTTGATGTTTATGTAGTGACGATAGGTTGTGTTATATGTAGTGATGATGGTTAATGTTATATGTAGTGATGATGGCTGATGACTATGTAGATACGATGGGTATTGTTATATGTAGTGACGATGGGTTGTGGTATATGTAGGTATGATTGTTGGTGTTATATGGAGTGATGATGGTTGATGTTTATGTAGTGACAATGGGTTGTGTTATATGTAGTGATGATGGTTGGTGTTATATGTAGTGATGATGGATGGTGTTATATGTATTGAAGATGGGTTGTGTTATATGTACTGATGATGGTTGGTGTTATATGTAGTGATGATGGTTGATGTTTATGTAGTGATGATGGGTTGCGCGGCGCTGTAGTGACGATGGTCGCTGTTTGCGTAGGTGCCCAGATGGTGGTGTCGGCGTAGTGACGATGGCTGGTGTTGAGGCGTAGTGACGATGGACGATGCTTGCGTAGTGACGATAGGCTGCCAGGCGAAAAAGATGATGGATGGTGTTATATGTAGTGATGATGGATGATGTTTATGTAGTGATTATGGGTTGTGTTATATGTAGTGATGATGGTTGGTGTTATATGTAGTGATGATGGTTGGTGTTATATGTTGTGAAGATGGATGGTGTTCTATGTAGTGATGATGGTTGGTGTTATATGTAGTGATGATGGTTGATGTTTATGTAGTAAAGATTGGTTGTGATATATGTAGTGATGATGGGTGGTGTTATATGTAGTGATGAAGGTTGGTGTTATATGTAGTGATGATGGTTGATGTTTATGTAGTGACAATGGGTTGTGCTATATGTAGTGATGACGATGGTTGAAAGTATTTGGTAGTGACGGTTGTGTTTATATGTAGCGTGATGATGGTCAGGGCGATATGAAGCGACAATGGGTGGTGTTATATGTAGTGACGATGGCTGGTGTTATGCAGTGATGATGGTTGATGTTTATGTAGTGACGATGGGTTGTGTTATATGTAGTGACGATGGGTGGTGATATATGTAGGTATGATGCTTGGTGGTATATGTAGTGATGATGGTTGATGTTTATGTAGTGACAATGGGTTGTGTTATATGGAGTGATGATGGTTGGTGTTATATGTAGTGATGATGGTTGATGTTTACGTAGTGATGATGGGTTGTGATACATGTAGTGATGATGGTTGGTGTAATATGTAGTGATGATGGTTGATGTTTATGTAGTGACGATGGGTTGCGTTATATGTAGTGATGATGGTTGATGTTTATGTAGTGACGATGGGTGGGGTTATATGTAGTGATGATGGTTGGTGTTATATGTAGTGATGATGTTTGATGTTTATGTACTGACGATATGTTGTGTTATATGTAGTGATGATTTTTTATGTTTATGTAGTGACGATGGGTTGTGTTATATGTAGTGATGGGTGGTGTTATATGTAGGTATGATGGTTGGTGTTTATGTAGTGGTGATGGTTGATGTTTATGTAGAGATGATGGGTTGTATTATATGTAGTGATGATGGTTGGTGTTATATGTAGTGATGATGGTTGATGTTATATGTAGTGACGATGGGTTGTGTTATATGTAGTGATGATGGTTGGTGTTATATATAGTAATGATGATGGTGTTATATGTAGTGATGATGGTTGATGTTTATGTAAGTGATGATGGGTTGCGTTATATGTAGTGATGGTGGGTGGTGTTATATGTAGTGATGATGGGTTGTGTTATATGAAGTGACGATGGGTGGTGTTATATGTAGTGATGATGGTTGGTGTTATATGTAGTGATGATGGTTGATGTTTGTGTAGTGACAATGGGTTGTGTTATATGGAGTGATGATGGTTGGTGTTATATGTAGTGAGAGATGGTTGATGTTTTCGTAGTGATGATGGGTTGTGATACATGTAGTGATGATGGTTGGTGTTATATGTAGTGATGATGGTTGATGTTTACGTAGTGACGATGGGTTGTGTTATATGTAGTGACGATGGGTGGTGGTATATGTAGTGATTATGGTTGGTGTTATATGTAGTGATGATGGATGGTGTTATTTGTATTAACGATAGGTTGTGTTATATGTAGTGACGATGGGTTGTGTTATATGTAGTGATGATGTGTGGTGTTATATGTAGTGATGATGGGTTGTGTTATATGTAGTGACGATGGGTGGTGTTATATGTAGTGATGATGGTTGGTGTTATATGTAGTGATGATGGTTGATGTTTATGTAGTGCTGATGGGTTGTGTTATATGTAGTGACGATGGGTGGTGATATATGTAGGTTTGATGGTTGGTGTTATATGTAGTAATGATGGTTCATGTTTATGTAGTGACAATGGGTTGTGTTATATGGAGTGATGATGGTTGGTATTATATGTAGTGATGATGGTTGATGTTTATGGTGTGATGATGGGTTGTGTTACATGTAGTGATGATTGTTGGTGTTATATGTAGTGATGATTGTTGATGATTATGTAGTGACGATGGGTTGTGTTATATGTAGTGACGATGGGTGGTGATATATGTAGATATGATGGTTGGTGTTAT
>NW_024714757.1:0-9825 GCF_018991925.1 Homarus americanus
CCCTTAAAAAACTGTTGTATTACAATAATATTCTATCCTAATTGACTTGAATAAATACTACGATACCATATTTCTGAATATTTTCATTAAAATCCATCCAATCATTTTCCTTGTCATCGTCTGCAGCACCAAACAGCTTCTAGCAGTCCTCTCCTTGAACATGGCTAGAGGCTACGTGTTTTTCGAATCGTTTTCAGTTAAAAAAACTGTTACATCACATATATATTTTACGTAAACTGCGCCTGAATCAATATATTCTCGGAAATAAATAGTAGTTTTGCTGAAACGTGATGTATTTCAATATAAAATAGGATAAAATACATGAAGAAAACAAAAGACTTTACCTAAGCTTCCGATGTTTTTGAGATGTTATTCGTTATTTTAATAGTTTTCGGTTAAAATATTGATATATTACAATGATATTCTATTCATACTGTGCTTGATATAATATATTCACGGAAATGTAATATTTTTGCTGAAATGACGTACGTATTACAGTGGAAAGTGGGATAAAATCGTGACGAAAACAATGACTTTGAAATATAATGCAATATTAACCCCTAAATCGGTTAATTCGGACAATCGGCTAAAACGGACACCCTTCCCTCCTATTAGTCGGAATTAACGAGGGTCGACTGTGTATATATATATATATATATATATATATATATATATATATATATATATATATATATATATATATATATATATATATATATATATATATATATATATATATATATATATATATATATATATATATATATATATATATATATATATATATATATATATATATATATATATATATATATATATATATATATATATATATATATATATATATATATATATATATATATATATATATATATATATATATATATATATATATATATATATATATATATATATATGAGATCAAAATCCGGACTGCTTGGGGATTGGATCGGTCCGGATTTTCAGGTTTTCCGGATTCTCAGGCAGTACTTTTAAAATTAAAATTTAAGGAGGAATAAAGAAGAGATGAACAGGTACATTTTGATAGTTTATCCATTAGCAAATAAAGCATGCTTCATTTATCAAAAGGAGCAGTTTTAAAGAAAAATAAAGTCAACACTAGACAAAAATGTAAACAAACTGTCTAGTACCATGATGAGTCTTGAAATTCCTAAGCCGTCCATCACTAAATGCGTACTCTGATTTAATGTTCATTTCTTCCTTAAAAGACTTTGCTTTAGCAATAACCATCGGCCCAGAAATTGCCATACATTCTGATCGTTTTAACAAAAACCATTCGTGCAACACTTTATCAAGATTTTCTAATTTGGGTCAATGTAAACTTTTTCTTTCAGCAATTTTAATGTAAGGCTCAGAAGAAGCTGTGAATTCTAGAATTTTTTTCTTTGCCTTTTTTATATCATAAATTGTAGACTTTCCAATGTCGTATGTTTCCATTAGAACAGTATTGCTCACACCACGTTCTAGTTTCTTAATTATTTCAAGTTTGTCACTCAATTTCAATGTGTTCTTCTTTCTCTTCACACAACAAAGTTTATCTACTTTAGGGGCCATTATTATGGGCTTGTACTCTGTACATGAAAAGACTAGGACTCAAAATTACATACGTTGTCACAGTTTGATTGCTTGTTTTAAAGTGTCGATCGTGTGGTCGTTTGTTGTCGCTGTGCAGCTGTGGCGTTCACGCATGCACACATACACACAAAGGATTTATAGTGCCTCAAATTTTACATTTCAGTTCAAGCTAATTACAAAACTAACAAAATTAGCTACCTATAATTTACAATTACTTTTATTATTAGAATTATGTAAATTAATTTTTTAAAGCAACTCCATTCATTCACGTAACCCACAAAAGCCTGCTAAATTTAAAAAGTTTGAGTTATCGAAAAGTCCGGATTCTCAGGTGGTCCGGATTCCGGGCATCCGGATTTTTGGACTTTTTCTGTACAGTTTTTTTTTTTAGCTCATAAAATTCATACAAATTACCCTGCCAGAATATAATTTACATTGCTGGAATTCTTACAATATGATGATCATTTTGAATATAAACATCATGGATTTTGCATTAGACATACAAATTTTAGATCTAATGTAATAATTTGGTTTACACAAAGCAAATATTTTATCGTTTGTGCAAAATATATAATGTTTACATTCAAAATATTCCCTGACCTGCAAGGAATCTAGAAATGTCAATTATATTATCCTAACTTTAGTCTGGGTTATTATTTATTACTAAAAATGTAAATATACTATTTTCTCCCAATCACTTCTCTGGTAGGGAGGAAAGGTGGGGGTATTTTGATTGACAGATAGTGTCCTTGAAGAAGATTTCTTTGTTTATTTACTGAAGATATTTGTTTTAGCTCATAAAATTCATACAAATTACTCGGCCAGAATATAATTTACATTGCTGGAATTCTTACAATATGATGATCATTTTGAATATAAACATCATGGATTTTGCATTAGACATACAAATTTTAGATCTAATGTAATAATTTGGTTTACACAAAGCAAATATTTTATCCTTTGTGCAGAATATATGAAGTTTACATTCAAAATATTCCCTGACCTTCAAGGAATCCAGAAATGTCATTTATATTATCCTAACTTTAGTCTGAGTTATTATTTATGACTAAAAATGTAAATACAGTCGGCCCTTAACATACGCGGGGGTTACGTAACAGACATACCCGTGGATGTTAAAACTCCGCATATATGTGCCCCCCCCCCCCAAAAAAAAACCTGGTCCCCCATGTCCTTATTTACCGTATATACCTGTGTGTAGTTCAAGTTTTTAAGACCAAATTATTTGGCAAAAATTGGGGGTCGACCTCTAAACTGGTAATAGTTTCGTTAGGTTGAAAAATATTTACCAGTAACTACCAGTAAACAATGGAAACGATGCACCAACTCACCACCAGCTGTGAGTGTCGGTACAGTTGCCAGGGCAGACCTCTTGCGTCATCATAGCAAACCCAAAGTAGCCAAATCCATGGTATGGTAGCACAGGACGATGTAAAACAAAGTATTCATTTATTAAAGTTTATTTATAGATACTGTACATAAATTTTTGTTCATTACATTTGAAACATCAATCTTTGTTAATTAAATTTGAAACAAAAGAAAACTACGATACCGTATTTTCATTAAAATATTACATCACAAGTATATTTTACCTTAACTGTGACTGAATGAATATAGGTATTCTCAGAAATAAATATGGAAATATAATATTTTTGCTGGAATGACGTACATATTACAGTGGAAAGACGAAAACAATGACTTTCGGTTTCTTTCGTTATTCAAAAGATTTTACCGTAATCTCTTTTCAAATGGTTTTCAGTTAAAAAACTGTTGTACGCGTACTGTATTACAATAATATTCTATCCTATCATTAGCCTTATAATCCAACAACTGAAAACCATTCGAAAAGCGATTACGGTAACATCTTTTGAACGAAAGAAAGAGAATGTCATTGCTTTCGTCACAATTTTATCCCACTTTCCATTATAATACGTACATCATTTCAGCAAAAATATTACATTTCCATGTTCTCAGAAATAAATGGTAGTTTTGTTGAAACGTAATGTACAATATTTAATATTACAGTCGGCCCTTAACATACGTGGGGGTTACATAACAGAGATACCCGTGGATGTTAAAAATCTGCGTATATGTGTTGCCCCCCCCCCCCCACCAAAAAAAAACCTGGTCCCCCCATGTCCTTATTTACCGTATATACCTGTGTGTAGTTCAACTTTTTAAGACCAAATTATTTGGCAAAAAATTGGGGGTCGACCTCTAAACGGGTAATAGTTTCGTTAGGTTGAAAAATATTTACCAGTAACTCCCAGTAAACAATGGAAATGACACACCAATACACCACCAGCTGTGAGTGTCGGTACAGTTGCTAGGGCAGATCTCTTGCGTCATCATAGCAAGCCCAATGTAGCCAAATGAATGGTATGGTATGCACAGGACGATGTAAAACATAAAATATTCATTTTTTAAAGTTTATTTATAGATACTGTACATAAATTTTTGTTCATTACATTTGAAACATCAATCTTTGTTAATTAAATTTGAAACAAAAGAAAACTACGATACCGCATTTCTAAATACCTGATATTTTCATTAAAATATTACATCACAAGTATATTTTACCTTAACTGTGACTGAATGAATATAGGTATTCTCAGAAATAAATATGGAAATATAATATTTTTGCTGGAATGACGTACATATTACAGTGGAAAGACGAAAACAATGACTTTCGGTTTCTTTCGTTATTCAAAAGATTTTACCGTAATCGCTTTTCGAATGGTTTTCAGTTAAAAAACTGTTGTACGCGTACTGTATTACAATAATATTCTATCCTATCATTAGCCTTATAATCCAACAACTGAAAACCATTCGAAAAGCGATTACGGTAACATCTTTTGAACGAAAGACAGAGAAAGTCATTGCTTTCGTCACAATTTTAACCCACTTTCCACTGTAATACGTACATCATTTCAGCAAAAATATTACATTTCCATGTTCTCAGAAATAAATGGTAGTTTTGTTGAAACGTAATGTACGGTATTTAATATTAAAATGCAAAAAGAGCTATAAAAACAATTAATACACCCGTAATGTACTGGCTGGCATCTCCACTCGTCCCTGCTCCCGCGTCCAAGGTCACCACTCCTCCCAACTCGCTCCCTCCTCCACATCCTCACAGTCACTACTGCCGACAACGAACACAAATGTTTTGTGAATAACTGCACCTCCACTTCCTATGTACAGTACTGAACTGTACTGTGCTGTGCATTTTTACAAACAATAAACATGGCAAGAAAAGCTATTAAAAAAGAAAAGAGATAAAAATTTCACTTTACTGTACAGTACCTATCCTCGGCGACAGGACGGGGGTCAACGGGCTCATCGTCACTCAATTCCACAACGGGTGGTGAAGTGGGGGCGACGGTGGATTCAGCTGCTTCCTCACTGCCGCCAGTGATTGATGGTGTTAAATCTCTCCTTCGGTGATCAAAGAACATGGTGATGGGGAGTTGTCATCTCTTTCTTTCATTTCTTCCATGATGTTTTGTATGGAGCGAAAACGTCATCCATCCCTCGCATGAATTTCAGGGCACGCACCATGGAGGGGTCCATACTATAGGCCAGGTTTTTCAGTGCCTCAATATTCATGGTCATCTCCCCCAACTTCTTCAACGTTATTTCTTGGTGCTCTTCCTCTTCCTCATCCTCTTTCCCTTTCGCTTCCTCTTCCTTGCCTGCATCTACTAACTCCTGTAGATCCTCCTCGGTCAGCTCAGTGTCGTGCTCTTCAATTAGCTCCCTAATCTCGTCCTCTGCCATGTCCCGGAAGCCTTCAGCAGCCACTTTCCTTGACAGTGCCAGGGTCTTTCTGAATATTTTCATTAAAATCCATCAAAATCATTTTCCTTGTCATCGTCTTAAGCACCAAACAGCTCCTCCCAGTCTTCTCCTTGAACAGGTGCTAGAAGGTACGTGTTTTTCGAACCGTTTTCAATTAAAAAAATGTTACAGCACATGTATATTTTACCTAAACTGTGCCTGAATGAATATATTCTCAGAAATAAATAGTAGTTTTGCTGAAACATGATGTATTTCAATGTAAAATAGGATAAAATACATGACGAAAACAAAAGACTTTACCTAACCTTCCAATGTTCAAGAGATGTTACTCGTTTTTTTAATAGTTTTCGGTTAAAATACTGTTATATTACAATGATATTATATTCATACTGTGCTTGATATACTACATTCACGGAAATGTAATATTTTTGCTGAAATGACATACGTATTACAGTGGAAAGTGACGAAAACAATGACTTTCGCTTTCTTTCGTTCAAAAGATGTTACCGTAATCGCTTTTCGAATGGTTTTCAGTTAAAAAAACTGTTGCATCACAAGTGAATTAGGATAGAATATTATTGTAATACAACAGTTTTTTAACTGAAAACCATTCGAAAAGCGATTACGGTAACATCTTTTGAATGAAAGAAAGCGAGTCATTGCTTTCGTCACTTTTCACTGTAATACGTATGTCATTTCAGCAAAATATTACATTTCCATATTCTCAGAAATAAATAGTAGTTTTGCTGAAACGTAATGCATTTCAATGTAAATTAGGATAAACTACATGAAAACAAAAGACTTTCCCTAGCCTTCCGATGTTCAAGATATGTTACTCGTTTTTTTAGTAGTTTTCGGGTAAAATACTCTTATATTTGTGATATTCTATTCATATTGTGCTTGATATAATACATTCACGGAAATGTAATGTTTTTGCAACTACAATGCTGATGTCAACACAAGTGTGGTTGCAGCGAGACTGACTGAGTGAGGGAGAGCTATGCGTGTGTGTGTGAGGTTGCGGGAGCGGGCGGTGTCCCGTGTTCGGTGCCGCGCGCGATTTGAATGTACTTTAATTACTTCAATGTACAGAATATTCCTCATGCTGGGCAATCCGCGTATTTGCAAATCCGTGTATTATAAACCCGCGTATGTTAAGGGCCGACTGTAAAATGCAAAAATAGCTATAAAAACAATTAATACACCCCTAATGTACTGGCTGGCATCTCCACTCGTCCCTGCTCCCGCGTCCAAGGTCACCACTCCTCCCAACTCGCTCCCTCCTCCACCTCCTCACAGTCACTACTGCCGACAACGAACACAAATGTTTTGTGAATAACTGCACCTCCACTTCCTATGTACAGTACTGAACTGTACTGTGCTGTGCATTTTTACAAACAATAAACATGGCAAGAAAAGCTATTAAAAAAAAAAGAGATAAAAATTTCACTTTACTGTACAGTACCTATCCTCGGCAACAGGACAGGGGTCATCGGGCTCATCAACACTCAATTCCACAATGGGTGGTGAAGTGGGGGCGACAGTGAATTCAGCTGCTTCCTCACTGCCGCCAGTGATTGATGGTGTTAAATCTGTCCTTCGGTGATCAAAGAATATGGTGATGGGGAGTTGTCGTCTCTTTCTTTCATTTCTTCCATGATGTTTTTGTATGGAGCAAAAACGTCATCCATCCCTCGCATGAATTTCAGGGCACGCACCATGGAGGGGTCCATACTATAGGCCAGGTTTTTCAGTGCCTCAATATTCCTGGTCATCTCCCCCAACTTCTCCAACGTTATTTCTTGGTGCTCTTCCTCATCCTCTTTCCCTTTCGCTTCCTCTTCCTTGCCTGAGTCTACTAACTCCTGTTGATCCTCCTTGGTCAGCTCAGTGTCGTCCTCTGCCATGTCCTGGAAGCCTCCAGCAGCCACTTTCCTTGACAGTGACAGGGTCTTTCTGAATATTTTCATTAAAATCCATCAAAATCATTTTCCTTGTCATCGTCTTAAGCACCAAACAGCTCCTCCCAGTCTTCTCCCTGAACAGGGCTAGAGGGTATGTGTTTTTTGAATCGTTTTCAATTAAAAAAATGTTACAGCACATGTATATTTTACCTAAACTGTGCCTGAATGAATATATTCTCAGAAATAAAGTAGTTATGCTGAAACGTGATGAATTTCAATGTAAAATAGGATAAAATACATGACGAAAACAAAAGACTTTACCTAACCTTCCAATGTTCAAGAGATGTTACTCGTTTTTTTAATAGTTATCGGTTAAAATACTGTTATATTACAATTATATTATATTCATACTGTGCTTGACATACTACATTCACGGAAATGTAATATTTTTGCTGAAATGACGTACGTATTACAGTGGAAAGTGGGATAAAATCGTGACGAAAACAATGACTTTCACTTTCTTTCGTTCAAAAGATGTTACCGTAATCGCTTTTCGGATGGTTTTCAGTTAAAAAAACTGTTGCATCACAAGTGAATTAGGATAGAATATTATTGTAATACAACAGTTTTTTAACTGAAAACCATTCAAAAAGCGATTACGGTAACATCTTTTGAACGAAAGAAAGCGAGTCATTGCTTTCGTCACTTTCCACTGTAATACGTACGTCATTTGAGCAAAATATTACATTTCCATATTCTCAGAAATAAATAGTAGTTTTGCTGACACGTAATGCATTTCAATGTAAATTAGGATAAACTACATGAAAACAAAAGACTTTACCTAACCTTCCGATGTTTAAGATATGTTACTCGTTTTTTTAGTAGTTTTCGGTTAAAATACTCTTATATTAGTGATATTCTATTCATACTGTGCTTGATATAATACATTCACGGAAATGTAATATTTTTGCAACTACAATGCTGATGTCAACATAAGCGTGGTTACAGCGAGACTGACTGAGTGAGGGAGAGCTATGCGTGTGTGTGTGAGGTTGCGGGAGCGGGCGGTGTCCCGTGTTCGGTGCCGCGCGCGAGTTGAATGTACTTCAATTACTTCAATGTACAGAGTATTCCTGCGGCGGGGCAATCCGCGTATTTGCAAATCCGTGTATTATAAACCCGCGTATGTTAAGGGCCGACTGTGTATATATATATATGTATATATATATATATACAGTATTACCCCGCTTAACGCGCTTTCACTTAACGCGTTTTCGCATATACGCGGTGCCTTGCCAAAGCTGAACTTTCACTTAACGCGGCATTTTTCATCATATACGCGGTGAGTGTCCGGCTCGAGAGCTATTTTTAGATTCGCACCACCCCCCACCTGCCACCCTGCCTGACTGCCTGTTTTAGCTCATAAAATTCATACAAATTACCCAGCCAGAATATAATTTACATTGCTGGAATTCTTATAATTTGGTGATCATTTTGAATATAAACAACATATATTTTGCATTAAACATACAATTTTTAGATAAAAATTGTTCTCTAGGTAATTATGTTATCTTTTGTCCAAAATATATGACATTTATATTCAAAATATTCCTGTTCTTACAAGGAATCCAGCAATGTCAATTATATTATCCTAACTTTAGTTTGAGGTATTATTTATTAAAATTTAGTGGTTATCCCACACATCTCCTTGGGACGGTTGGTGGGGGGTGGGGGGGAGGGAGGGACCGACCGACCGACCATCTGTTACCCGTGAAGAATTATTTTTTTTTTTATTAACTGAAGATATTTGTTTTAGCTCATAAAATTCATACAATTACCCGGTCAGAATATAATTTACATTGCTGGAATTCTTATAATTTGGTGATCATTTTGAATATAAACAACATATATTTTGCATTAAACATACAATTTTTAGATAAAAATTGTTCTCTAGGTAATTATGTTATCTTTTGTCCAAAATATATGACATTTATATTCAAAATATTCCTGGTCTTACAAGGAATCCAGCAATGTCAATTATATTATCCTAACTTTAATCTGAGGTATTATTTAATACTAAATGTTAAAAACTCTTGAAGGGAGGATTGGTGGGAGGTGGGGGGGAGGGTTGGGACTGACCGCACGGTTGGAACATCATAGATTTTGCATTAGACATACAAATTTTAGATGTAAAGTTTATTCTGAGTAAATATGTTATCTTTTGTGCAAAATATATGACATTTGTATTCAAATTATTCCTGGTCTTACAAGGAATCCAGCAATGTCAATTATATTATCCTAACTTTAGTTTGAGGAATTATTTATTACTATACCTGGTTTTCCCCCAAAAATTTCTCAGAGGGAAGAGCCAGTGAGTGTAGTGTGAGAAGAGGGGGAGGGAGTTGAGTCCATTATTTGAATGGACATTAACTTGGCGACTGTATTTCTCTATTTCTCTTAAGTATTAATTGTGTGCATGTACCATCATAAAATTAAGATGTTATTT